>NC_050519.1:1844536-1872667 GCF_002922805.2 Oryzias melastigma
GGTAATTTCTTCTTTTTGTTGTTTAGCTGGGAGATTTACTGACTTTCGTTTATTTTTTTATTTTATTTTATTTTTTTACAATGTTTTATCTGACAAGGCAAGTTTATTTGTATAGCACATTTCATGTGCAGAGACAAATCCAAATGATTGACATAAACTGCAGATCTTTACTGTTTGAGTTTTTGGCAATGATCTCAGAAAAACAGGACTTCCTTGCATTGCTCAGTTGTAAATTATAAAAGTGAAGTCTCTCTTTATGTCGTAATCAGCCTGCAGTTTAGTCTTTCACCACATGCATTCAGATTTCCGACATTCTCTTTTTCCGTTCTTTACAAGTATGGAATTTCCCCATAACGATGGTTTCCTACCAGAGATCACCTTCACGTTACTGGGAGCAATACTATCCATGATATTCAACTTACTGGCATTAAAGTTATTGACAGGCTCATTGACTGAATGTATCACAAGTAGTGACACCTTCAAATATTTACACATATTATTTACAGTGTGCTACAAGGACTTGAATTTTGTTTGGTAGAGAGTAATACTGCAAGGTAAAGGATTACTTCAGAAAACCAGTGACGAGTGATGTTATGTGTTTAATGTAACTCCATAGTCATGTGGAGTTCTGCAAGTCATTGCTGACAGGTCACACCCAGATGCATTTATGCAAATTCAAAGCAGTTCTGAAGAGTTTTGAGGTTTCTAAAACAGGTAAAACTCAGATGACATGAACATCCAAACGCTTCAGGAGGACACCTACAGATTCTCACCTGTGAACATAGTTTAACACAAACATGTAGAACAGCTGCCGGCTTTCTGTGAATGTTCAAACCACTGATGACACGACAGCAACTCGTGAGCAAAAACGTTTCCTGAATCAGGTTACAAGCATTTTTTTTCTTAGCATCAAAGATAACATTGTTAGAAGCAAAAGTTTGTTTTTAGCTCGCCAAACCACATTCTGGATGTCAAGCAGACATATCACAAAGCCAGACGTTTCTTTTGTGATTCAGCTCTTTTTTCAAAAGCTTCAGGAGTACCAGCTTTAAAACCAGGCTATTAAGAATCCCTTTTTGTATTATTATTTTTATTTTTTTTGTTATGAATTAGATGTAAATCATTAAGTTCATTATTTGGAAGTGTTATTGTGTGTAATTCTTCTTTAAAACCTCAACTGGGTTGTGTTTGCTGTAGATCTGATCCTTCAGTTCTCATAGAATATGAGGCCTCTCTGTTTGTAGTTGTGTGAAAACTAAAAAGTTTTGAAGTTTTTCGGAGGTTAAACAAAATGAAAAATAAAAAACAATACCAGTTATTTACTAAAATCTTGAAGTAAACTGAACATCAACCATAGGGATTTATTTTTTAAAGAGGAGATCCAGTTTACCACTGAGATTATTTCAATATTTTACTAAATAAAGGTGAAATCGTAGCAGCTGAACTATTGGAAAAAGGACTTTTGAAAAGAGCTTTGAAAACAGCCTCTTGAGAAGAAGAAGAGAAACAGGTGAGGTTTGGGGGCGTGGTTAAGAATTGTCAAAGAGTGGCACAAGGGCGTGTTTAAATGACAGAAAGTTTATTTATTCTGGAGCTCAGCTGGTGTTGAACACTTCCAGTTATGGCTTTCAAGTTGATCCTCACAGCAGCTGTGCTGACTCTACTGACACAAGGTAAGAAACAGCTCAATGAGTTGGAGGAAGATCTGCCTTTCACAGAGCTGTCAGGAAGCAATGGAAGGTTTTCCTTCATGCAGTGGAAGGCACATTGATCCTCAGGTTAGACGGGAATGCTGTTGTCTTATCATGGTTTACATCTTAGCAGGAGGGAGGACACCTTCTTTCTGTGCATTAAATCTTTATTTTCATCCTGTGGGCCGTGGAAACGGGCTAAACTCAAATCCAACCTGCACTTGAGTTTATTTCTGTTCTGACTGTATTTGTGATCACAAAACTGAAGACATTTATATAATGGGGCACAAAACAGATAAAAGATTTTCCAGAATGATGCTCTTGACAACATACCTGTACAGGAATGGAAGTTTAGCAGATCTTGGAGGGTGAGAGGATGTGTGAGGAACAGAAGAGAAGTGTCCTGGATCGATTTTAACGAAGAATAGAGATGTGGAGGAAGATGATGAGTTAGACTGTGAAGTGATGGTAAAGAGCAGTTACCCTGAAATCAGAAATGAACATTTGTCAGCAACAGTTTCATGGAGAGAAAGAGAACTACCGATGCTATACGTGCTTTTATAAGGTTTCTGGATGAGAACAGAGGGGATCAGAAGGAGCTGCATCCTGTTTATAGATCTGGAGGAAGTCTATGACAGGTGGAGTTGGGACTGCACCAAGGATCAGCTTTGAGCTCCTTCTGGTTTGCTGTGCTGACTGACAGACTGACAGAGGATGTTAGACAGGAATCTCTGGGCTTCATGATGTTTGCAGATGACATTGTAATGTGTAGTGAGAGCAGAAAGCAGGTGAAGGAACATCTAGAGAGGTGGATCAATGAAGATCAGCTGCAGCAAAACAGTATCTGTGTGTAAATGGGAAGAAGTCTAGTGGAATGTGAAGTTACAGGGAGCAGAGGGGAAGGAGACGGAAGACTTTAAGGGTTGAGGGTCAACAGTCTGGGGGAAACAAGTGTAGGAAAGAGGTGTATAGGGTTGGAATGGCTGGAGGAAGTTTCTAGGTGTGATGTAAAGGTGTAAGACTGTGGTGAGAGCAGTCATGTTGACGGTTTCGAGACTGACGCTGAGCTGGAGGTAGCAGAGATAAAGATGTTTAGGTTCTCTTTGGGAGAGACCACAGTGGATTAAGAAGGAATTCATCAGAGAATCAGATCATGGTAGATGTTCTGGAGATAAACAGAGGGAAGCGTTGATTGTTTAATTAACCATTTGTTTTCTGTTTTCAGAGTGTGTCTCACAGTTAAACGGTAAGTAAATATTTCTGTACATTATTACAACATTTTCTCTTTCAAAAGCCATGCTTTCCATTTCTCTTTTTTCTTTGTAGTAAAACTATGAAAACTGCAAATTATTTTATCAAAACAAAATTAATTTCTTTTACTTCACAAATCCTTTATAAAACTTCTTGTTTTGATATTTGTCTTTGTTAAACAACATACATGTAATTTTTGCCAAAAGAGAAAATAGTGAAATATGAAATTATTTTCCTTGAACATTCTGTTTTAAAAAAGTAATTAGAAATTCTAAAAAATGATTTGTACATTTCTAGGAAAGAAAAATGATAGAATGGGCTCCTCATAAATCTTGTGTCTGACTCATTGAAAAAAACAAATCTTGAATTAGTGCAAAAGATGGAATAAATCTTTTTCTGTTCCTTCTCTTGAAAGAAACTTTCAAGTACATAATAAAGAAAATGATTAAAAACAAAAACATCACTTCAGGATTGAAAATTCTCAAAAGTTGCCAGTTTGGGGAGGGATTTAAGCCCACAGAAACCAAACACTATATTTTCTCTGCAGTTTGTGGTCAGGCTAGTACGAACTCCAGGATTGTTGGAGGACAGGATGCTAAAGCAGGGTTCTGGCCCTGGCAGGTCAGTCTGCAGACATCTGCACACTTCTGTGGAGGATCACTCATCAACAACCAGTGGGTGCTGACGGCGGCTCACTGTTTTCCAAGGTGAGCAACAATAAGAGAACTGATCAATCATGACAACTTCGGAGCTGATCATTGAGGTCTCCTTTTGTTCTGACTCATAACTGAGATGAAAATAGTCACGAGAAAAAAAATCAGCCATCGTTACTTTAAAGCTCAATAATGTATGAATCATTTGAGTCTTTGATTTCCTACAAGTGTTGTCTGTAATCTATTGAAAGAAACAGATAAGATCGAAGGCTCCTATTAAACCTAACAAAACATTTCTGTGTTCTGTCTCAGTCGCAGTGCATCTGGTGTGAGCGTGGTTCTGGGTCTTCAGAGTCTGCAGGGATCCAACTCCAACTCTGAGTCTCGAACAATAACAACTTTAGTCGTTCATCCGAGCTACAACTCGGTGACATCTGATAACGACATCGCCCTCCTGCAGCTCTCCTCACCAGTAAGCTTCTCCCAATTCATTACTCCAGTCTGTCTGGCTTCCACCAGCAGCACCTTCTTCAGCGGCATCAACACCTGGGTCACCGGCTGGGGCAACATTGGAAGTGGAGGTCAGTTAGTCATAGAAATACATGTTTACTATCAATGTGTTATTTATGGGGGTGTAAAGATTAATTATACCATTTATTTGAGTCAATTCAAAATTTCTGGGTGAAAGTTTTTGTTTAACTTTAGATTTTGGTTGATTTTGAATGATTCGATTCACTGACGTAAAATGGATCCAGGACATATTTATCCAAAACTTAAAATAACTAAAGAAGAATTATTGGCAAATCCATTCACATTTTAGTTTCATAAGGTTCAGTCCACTGTTGCTTTTAAACATCAGAATAATTTAAAGCAAACATTATTAGAGCATTCTACCACACTGTATGGACTTATGACTTTGCTAAATTCAAAGTGTTTGCACACATTGGACTGGAATAATGGTTGATCAGTTTTTGCTGCATAACATGTATGTTGTCCGCTGTAATGGTCGTTTTCACATTGTAGTAAGATAAACCTATCATGTCTCAATCCACATTTTTTGTCCGAGATCTATTCAGTTATCAATTTATCAAATGTTGAAATGATTTTTTAATGGTATAGGTTGATTCGATTCCATTCTGTGATCTGGTTTGTTTGTAGGGATGGAAATCGATTTATCGAGTAATTGTTGTTCCTCTAGTTTTTCACAATGTAATGACCTTCATATTCTTAAAAATAAATCACAATATTAATTCAAAAAAGATAATTCAGTTCATAATCTACAAGGACATTTACAAGTAGTGTTTTTTTTAAAAAAAGATTCAATTGCATTTAATAAAATTATCTTAAAATCCATGGTTCATCCAATCAGTTCCTTACTCAGATCATGAGGAGTCCACCGGTAGAGGAGGGACAGCATCACTGTGGCTGAGAGGAAAATGATTGGAGACTTTAGGAAGCTCTGTTTCTGTTGGCTGCTCTCCATCACACCAGTCTCACCTCACAATGAAGTCCTTAGAATATTTTTTTAAAGGATCTAGATGTTGTCCGTTGATCGATCTTTTTCTTCTCTTAGTTTCCCTTCCTTTCCCACAAACCCTCCAGGAAGTACAAGTACCGATAGTGGGAAACAGACGGTGTAAGTGCAGCTATGGAGCCAGCTCCATCACTGATAACATGGTGTGTGCCGGGTTACTTGAAGGAGGCAAAGACTCTTGTCAGGTAATCAACTTTATTTTCTGTTTTCAAGATATTTCTCTGAATTCTTCCTTAAACTAAAATGTTTCTGATCTTGAAGGGAGACTCAGGAGGTCCACTGGTCATAAAGCAGGGAAATGTCTGGATCCAAGCAGGAATTGTGAGTTTTGGAATAGGTTGTGCTCAACCTAATTACCCTGGAGTCTACTCAAGAGTGTCTCAGTACCAGACCTGGATCAATGCCCAAATCACCACCAATCAGCCGGGGTTCATCGCCTTCACCTCCGCTGGAACTGACAGTGACCTCAGTGTGTCGTGTCCAGGAGTTCCACCAATTGTAATCACAACTACTACAACCGCTAAACCAATTGTTGGCAATGAAACTGTCATAACTACAACCACCACAACCACTACGACCACCACCACTGTGGCTAAAACCACTAAACCGGCAGGTAATTTCTTTCAAATTAAATCACTTTTTTAAAGACCTACTCTGATTATCTTTTGAGCTATTTCAAAAGTGTTCCAGTCGTAATCCAGACCCCTCTCCCTCTCCATGTTGCTGAGAGCTCCTGTTTATACCCTCTGGCTTACAGCCCCTAACACCCCAACCTATTCATTACAACAAAATTGATGATCAATATTGGGGTTATCTAGCCATAAAGTTTAGGTCCAGATTCCAGCTCAGATGATGAAAACAAAGACGTACATGGATCTGTTTGTCTGCAAGTGGATGCATTGGAATGGAGCAAGGAGCTTGTGGTCTGCCCAGTGTATATTCCAGATCACAAATACAATCTTTTTCAAAGATTTTTTTTTTCTCCTGATTCACAATGACTTGAATGAAGAAATACTCAGCAATGCAATTTGAAGCCTAATTTTCTTTAAATGTCTTCCATCATCTGTAAAATGCCACAAGAACATGTTAAAAACACCAAAAACACAATTTGGGCAAACAGGGAATTTGAATGTATTGGTTAGCTCCCTTGCATCACAGCAAGAAGGCTCTGGTTTGAATCCTGACTGGGACCTTTCTGTGTGGAGATTGCATGTTCTCCTGTGTGTGTGTGACTTTGCACTGGGCACTCCGGTTTCCTCCCACTGTCTAAAAACAAGCTTCATGGGTTCACTGGTGAGTGTAAAATGTCCCTATAGGAGTAAATGTATGTGTGTGAGGGTCTGTGGCCTTGTAACGGACTGGCAGCCTGTCTAGGGTTTACCCTAGACAACAGTTACTGGGATAGGTTCCAGCAGCCATGTGACCCCAAAAAAACAGGTTTGAAAGTTGGATGGATGTTAACATGAACAGAAATCTCCTGACTAAAGCTTATCCAGATAACTTATCACTGATTTGTCAAGAATTCAACATGACACAAAGATGTAAATGCGAAGAGATAACTTGGACACATGCATATTTTTTTTCAGTTGGCATCTGTGGATATGCGCCACAAAACTCCAGAATTCTTGCTGTAAGTTCAGTAACGACTGATGGCCAGTGGCCGTGGATGGCGAGTCTGCAAAAGAACGGACAGCACGTGTGCGGGGGGACTTTAGTTTCCTTTAACGCTGTGCTGAGCAATGCTAACTGCTTCTCAAGGTGAGTTACAGCTGAAGTTGATGGGGTCATGCAGATCTGTTTACGTGTTATAGTGACCTGATTGGACATGAAGTTAGAACACCAAAGTCTTTATAGTTCCCATGTACAATGACGACTTGGTCCAGAGGCAGTACAAAAACAGGCAAGAACAACAGCTGCAAAGCAAGGGGTGGGGATAAAAAAAATATATCTAAAGATTTTAAGAAATCTAAGTCTTGACTTTGCATTTGCTAATGTATACAGGTGTCAAATAAAACGGAGTTGTTCAGCCAGATGCATTAATATTTGTAGCAATTACCTGCATACATTCTGGCATCGTCGACGTATGGATGAATATGGGATCCAGAGATGTTTGTAACAAATCAAGAAAAGTTTAAACAATGTAGGAATTAATGTTAAGGCTTGTTCAACATTGACAGTACATGAACAGTGCTAAAAGGTTAATAAATTTTGAGAGGTCATGCTCCACAAAAATTAGCCGGCAAACTACCGTTTTAGCCCCTCATTGCTTTCATCCTTTCCTTGCTTTGAAATCAAGTTTATCCTTTTCACCTGGCGGCCCTCGAGGCCTGGAGTTTCCTATCCCTGTTCTAAGATGGAAAGTGTGTCAGTTGTCGCAAACCTTAACTGTTTTTATATACTACTAGCAGTTCACGAGTTCTTACCTTTGAACTACTTTAAGCTTATCATTGGACATTATTACTGTTAACTGGAATAAACACTGAATAATTGAGAGATAATCATAATTAAGACATTTTGACTGGTAGTGTCAGAGAACACAAGGATCTATAGGATGAAAACTTGTTAAAAACCAGAAACATATTTTCAGTTTTGGTTGAATTCATTGTGTCTTCTACAGTTCTCCAGTTCCGTCTGAGTGGACGGTTGTGTTGGGTCGTCTGAGGCAGAATGGATCAAACCCCTTTGAGGTGTCGCTGAAAGTGACAAACATCACTCTGAGCAACCAGACAGGCTCCAATGTTGCAGTTCTGCAACTCTCCACCACACCCAGCCTCAATAATTACATCCAGCCCATCTGTCTAGACAACGGAAAAACTTTTCCTGTGGGAACAACTTGCTGGGCTGCAGGCTGGAGTTCTGGACAGGGAGGAGGTGAGTCTACAGGACATAGGCGGGTGAAATTAAAAAATTCTTACAAATATGGAAGCACCGGAGCAATTTTTCATTTTGTAATTTCTGTTTTTCTAGCGGAGCAACTTATGCAAGAGTTCCAGATATCTGTGCTAAACTGTGATACAAATACTACAACTGACAGCATTTGTACAGAAATATTTACACTGGAACAGGTAAATGACAAGAAATGAAACTAAATCATTCAACTCACTTCTTGGCAATGTATTGCACAATGTCTTCATCCAACCAAAAAAGAACCGCAGCCTCCAAAGCTGAAACGGGGTTGATTTTGATTAAAAAACAAACAAGCATGATAACTAAAAGTTGAATGTTAGTAAGAGACTTTTAAAGAACTATTTCAAAACAATTGTGTAATAAAAATATTGGACTAAAATATTCTCACTGTCGTTTCTCTTCAAATAGTCTCCTGAGAAGTGATGATAAATGGAAAATGTGAAATGATTATCCTGTGTTTGTGGTTTTCTCTCTAGATGGGTTGTAGTAGATGATTGTTTTTCTTCTTGAGTGAATCATTTTTATCCACTTAAGTGTACATTGTTGTTCTGAGCGTAGTTAGAAAGTTGGTGACGTCCAGATCTGTTGGCTCAATTTTACCCAATTAGGTCTTAAAAATGTAAAGTTCAAAGCCAAAAAATTGGGCATTTAGAACAAAACAAGTATGGAACAGCAGTTCTAACTTTGAAAAGACAGATTCTTGTGAAGCAGGGCTGCCCATTCCTGGTCCTCAAGAGCTAGCACCCTGCCTGTTTTCTCGATCTGCAAGCCCTGTCAGCTGATGATTAGCTCAGTCACATGTATTCACATTCTAATTGAATGAACAAACCTGGTCAAAGTAATCAGCAGCAAGCAGTGCAAGGAGATCTGGAAAACAGGTAAGGTGGTAGCTCTCGAGGACCTGGAATGGCCACCCCTGTTGTTAACAAGATACAGCTGCATGGTGTGCTTAACTGACATGATTTCTGGTGTTCATCAGTTAAATGTGATGATATCACTAATAACAGTGTTTCCTCTGTTGACTGTCTGTTTATTCAGGGTGACTCTGGAGGTCCGCTCATGTGTAAGCTGGATGGGTATTGGTACCAGTCCGCTGTGTTGTCATATGTAGACAGCACATCCAGGGCAAAACGAGCAACACCCATGATGGTCTTTGAAAAAATGACCAACTTTCAAGACTTCCTTTTGCGCACAGTGGGGACATTTTTGACTCCAACCACCACCAACACATCATCTACCAACACCACCAACACCACTACTGCAGCCTCAAGCGCCAGAGAGGGAACTCCCTTTTTCTTCAGCTTCCACCTCCTCATCCTCTCTTTGTGTCTACTGTTCTTCTCACATAATAGTTAAACTTTTACTAGAATTACATGATGTGAAATCCACAAATGAGTTTAAGTAGTTCACTTTGAAACCCAGTTAGGTGCTTCCTGGTTGACTACATTTTTTTATTGACATCATGAAACCGAGTGGTGCAGTTTGTTGGGGTGTTGAATCGGGCATTCTGGGGCATATCTGTAAAAATCGTATTATTTTTTTCCCCCCTCTTCTTCCGAAGAACCCCAGTTATTCATGCATACACCCAATGAACCAGTTGACAGGTTTTCATTGACTGGATAAGGACGTCTGCGACACCTCTGGTTCATGTTTAACTCTGAATGACCGTGGTTCAGAGACGCCGTTGAGATTAGGAATACTGCACATCCACTAAGGGGCGCCAGTGTTTCTTTTTATCTCCTTAAGACCTGTGCTATGTCAAGGTAGAAATTATGAATTGATTTAGTATGCACTTTTTTAGATTTAATATATTTCCTATGGAAGGATTCAGATTGTTGTTAAACATGTCTATAACCTAAAAACTTTCTGTTTTAGAAGCTCTGCATAATTGAACTGACATTAGAATTTCCATATGCAACCTAAGACAAACTTTTTAAATGAATGAAATATCTTCTTTTGTAATTAAATTACTTTTACAAGTGCAAAGTGCAATTAACTTGCAGCTGTTTTCTGATATTAATAAAACATGATGTTGAATGTTCATTTTATGACATCTCCTGTTTAGCAGGGAGATACACTGAATTTACTTCACTTTTATTTTATTTATTTGTTTTTAATCATTTCAAGTGATTGATTCATTAATTGGTTCTGATTGGGCTGTGAGTTCTGAGGGAAATATGAAACTCTTAGGCTCTGTTTAAAATGTGGGTGTTTGAGCTTGATGGACAAACGCTTTGAATAAAGGTATATATAGAAACGGAGAGTTTAGAGATTTAGGAGAAACTGCTGTTTTGACTACAACGCAATGTGTCCCCTCGAACAATCACTGGTTGATCTCAATGTCACAAAAGCAAAATCAGTGTTTAAACCCCAACCAAGGAGTACCAAATACGGGTATAACAATTTCCTTTAACAACAATTTAATTCATATCAGGAGGAGAAGTTAATGTTATGATTACGGTTCCGGTTTGGGTTAATACTATAACATGGTTTCCGATCGCGGCCACAGCTGCAGCCGCACTCTAGCTTCGTGACAGCTAACGGGACTTCGTTAAATACTGCGACCAGTAACAGTATTTAGTTTTAGATGGACATTAAATACATGAAACAATGCAGGAATCCGGATCATGCCTGCACCTATTACGTGTCGCCAACATGAATTTCCATCAGCTTTTGAGCTGGTCGCACATAAATACGTGTGAATGACAACAGCCTTAGCAAGTTACCTTTGAAATTTGCTATGTAGGATGACAAATAGAATTTAAATCTTTTTTTTTTGCATTTTTATTTTGTAGTATTTTGCTAGAAAAACAAACAATTGACCTAACATTGTTGGTTAGGACGGACGGACAGACGGATGGATGGATGGATACTTTATTAATCCCAACGGAAATTAGTGTCTGATGATAGTGACTCTTGGTAACTCCAAAAAAACATCTTTTAAAGTCCAAATACTCCACTATTTCCACATAAATTATAGCCCACCGCCCCATCCAGAAACAACTGAGCGTGTACCGTATGCGGAAGTAGGTCGTGCATATAGCTCATTTATGGTTGACAACACGATTCCTATTCAATATTGCTTCATTTTGAATGATCCGATTCACTGACAATACACTCGATTCAGGACATTTTTAGCCAAAACTTCTACCAGTGTGACTCAGACATACATACCTGGTACTGAACATTGCAGGTGAAAATTTTCCAGATTCGTTGTATTTCTTGCAAGATAATCAAGTGTAAACGGAATATGTGTATAAACAAACAACTTAACAAGAATTATTGGCAAATCCATTCACATTGTAGTTTGATAAAGTTCAGACCACTGTTGTTTTCCCACATCAGAATAATCCAAAGGGGACATTATTGAAACATTCTACCACACTGTGTGGTTCATGAAGCATTGCACCGGAGTGAACCAGTTAGATGAAATGCTTCAGTGGTTCATGAAGCTTCATCTGCCCATCACTAGTGGTTTCATTTTTAACAAGCCACTGAATCTCACATCAGAGTGACTAATTATATTGAATTATAATTATTTAACAATAAAAATAAAGCATTTGATAATCTGCATGGTCTACAAAGGAACAAATAGCAAAAGAATATCGATAAAATATTCTGTATTAGAAACAAATAAATGAATAATCATTGAAATTATTAACATAAGAATGTTTTAACTTGACCAGATTTAACATACAACTCATCAGAAATTGAACGGTTAAAGCCTCAAATTCTAATTTCAATGTTTTAATGGTCTCTGGTTCCCTCTAGGGGGCACAAATGCTACTGCATTGTCTATTATGTGAATACACAGAAATATTGCTTTAACTGAGGTATGGAATTACACTTAACAAATGTCTGGGAAAGCAGTAATGCCATACAAAGATAACTGTGTAGAAGAAATAAGCAGAGATCTAAATATAGGCATGCTTAAAATCAGTGGCGGGCCGTGCATTTCACACCTAGGCCTTCAGTAGTGCTCCATCTGAATCAACCCAACCCTCAATAACTATTTTATGGCTATAAAACTTCTACTGCTGGTACAACTGAGACACACATAAAAAAGCATAAAAAATAACCTGATAAAATTGCAATAATATTTAGGTATATAGCAAAATTTTACTCACCAAAAATCCGGATTATTTGTACACAAAATCCATCCTCCTTTCTATCCTCAAGAAGATTTCAATCACTCTGTCGTGCAGATTATCCGTGCGTTTTAGTTCCATCAAGAAGTCCTTTTCTATCGCCATGGAAGCTAATGCTGAAAGTCGAGCCTGCCCTGACGTATTTCTGGCATAAGTTTTAATTCGCTTCAGGGCTGAGAATGTCCGTTCAACAGAAGCAGTGGACACGGGGCTTGCTAGCTTCGGAGTTGCCCGACCCCGCTTAACAATGTCCAGCTTTTCTTGAAAAGTCCGTCTTGAAAACGCCTTTGACAGTAAGTCTGCAACCAAATCCATTTCTTCTCCTCCTTCAGCCATTGTGGATTGACAAACCAGCTATTAAATTCGATATATTTGCCTGTGCAGGTCGCTACAGATTCAGTTTACCAGGTCTGCCTAGTACACTCTCCGATTATCCAATCACAGCGCGTGAAAATCCTGACGTTTCCGTGGGCCTGCTAGCTGGCCTATCACGTGGTCTCCTCCAGATCTGATTGGTTGAAGCAACAGTTTGGTGGACCATTATTTTATGCTACAGGGCCCGCAAAACTGATTGTGAAGGCCTTCAGGCAGATTTCTTTGACCCTAGCAACAAATGGTGCTGCAATGTGATTGGTTAATGCTTAAATAGGAAAATACACGTCTGGAAGCAGCGCAGCCAGGGAGACAGCAATGAAAGGACGAAGACAGAGCATTTGGAATTATAGAATACGTATTCACGGAAATAAATAATAATTAATATCAGTCTGTGATTCAGATATTTTTAGGCCAGCAGAGAAGGCCTTGCAGGCCCTGACGGCCCGCCACTGCTTAAAATATATCTTAGAGCAAGAAACTCTAAGATATTGTGATAGAAATGTTACTGCAACATTTCATCAATCAACTACTAAAAGATAATCTACAGAATCCAAACAGTAAATAAACAGAAAAGATGAGTTCAATCAAGGGAAACTTAAGTAAGTTTAGATCATGGATATATGGGTATATTTAACGGTGATAAGTGTCAAAATAAGAAAGAGATGTTGAAGTGTGATAAGAAAACAAAGAGTAATTGTTGAGAGTCCACAGGTGAGTGTCAACCACCTCTCCCTCACCTTCAAATTTGCTCCTTGAGGGTAAAAACCTGTGTCTTTGATGGCCAAAACACTGTTCTTACGCCTCATTTCCTGGCCATTTATACTTTAGCTCCACAACTGTCCAAAAATGTGTGATGCACCAGCCGCGTGTGGGAGGAGCTATTGCTCCTAATGTTTTCAGCCTGATCGCTACATGGAGAGATTTCTGCTAAAAAAATGTAATTTCTGACTAAATTTAAATGTCTTCAGACCTTACTACAGAAAAAAGAATGCTTGAAAATGATTTTAAAAATACCAAAACATTCTGGAGTACCCCCTAAATGCTATTTTCCCTAGCCCCCTCCTAATGTCCAAAATCAAATTTTAAATAAAAGTTCAAATTAAAATTATTTATTTATTTTTTGTGTGTTGTTTTATCGGAACTCCGAACTGTGGGGAAAAAAATGTTTTTAATAAAATGTAATAAAATTATTATTAGTGGGAAACATGTCCTTCAACATTCACCTACACCGGTTACCATAACCTTTACTTTTGGTTAGATATCTATCCTGTTATTGGTGATGAATATGTAGAACAAAATCAGAGAAGTCAAGTTTTAGTTTCAAGAATTTTGAAGTCCAAAAAAACATTCCAAGGTGAATGGTACACGCTGTAACAGACACTGCCGTGGATGATACTCACGCACACACCCACGCTAGTCAAACCTTTACCTGTAAATTAAGTCCCTTCGTCTCTCCTTCTGGACAAAAATCTCAGCAACTTTAGCATAAAAGTTTCCTTTTTTCCTTTAGTTATAAAAGCCTCAATAAAGCTGTGCTGTTCAGTATTGGTCATCTGTTCATGTTTTGAATAAAAGTCCAACTTTCAATCATTTTTTAACGAGATTATATGGCGTCAAATTAACGCCAAAAGTTTACATCTGCCATTTTGCAGTCAGTTAAAGTAAAAAATACGGGCTCTTATTGAATAAACTTTATTAGCAACTGATGGAGAGCAAACACAGACTCACAAGCGCCCTCTCTGTTGAGATACTGCTACTGCATGCCTCATCTGCTGTCCTTTCGGTTTTATGTCACATTTTCACACAAAATAAACCCTACTGAGAACACAAGAACATCATAATCCAGCCCTGATGGTAAATATTTGTGTATATTCGGGTTATGTTGATGATTATTTCTGAATTAGAGAGTCTGTTCAACAAACTAAATCAAATCTACAGGTTTCTTTTTTACAAGCTTTTTTAAGTATCGTCAATATTTTCACATTTAGCCAAAGTCAAAAAAGACGAAGAGGTCAAAATTTTATAAAGTATTTTTTGATTTATATATTCAAATATTACATATTACCTTTTTGACCTAAAAATCAAACGAATTTGTAATTTGGAGATCCCGTGATCAGATATTTCAGTCATTGAAATAATTTTACTAAATAAAGCGTAATAAGTACTATAAAATTTAGATTTAGTCAAGTGTGTGGTTGTCCCTCGTAAACCTTCCAATGTCAAGCAGAAAAAAAACCTTTAATTGGGTTAAAGAATAGAGAACGAGGTGGAAAGTAAACTTTAGTGAAAACTGAGACTGTCCCAGACAGCAACAAAATCTTTTCTCTCATTTTCATTTGAATTTCCTTGTGAATGATACAGATTACTGTAACAACGTCAACCTGCTGGGTTGAGGGTTGACCTTTTGACCTGCTTCCCTCAAGGTCATTCCTTAAACCAACATACAGTCAATAACTATGACCTGGATCTCATCAGAAACCTTGTTCTTCATCAGGGTCCAGGTCTTACTAGGGTTTGGTTCTTTCTCTGTTTTCCATCTTTACTGTTAAAAACCTTCTCAGTTGCTCCAGAACTGCCTTTATATTCAGTGCAGTTGATTAGCAACAAGTGTCTTGAGGTTTGATCAGTTGTGTGTTAATAGTGACTGTTGTGTTGGAACAGATTTTGAGTTTTGCCTCTTTGTGTTGTGAATGCCAAGTGTGTTTTAAAAGTGAAACTGTGTCGTGTGTTCTGGAAAGAGTGGATTAGAGTTTTGCAAATTGTGTGTTAATTGCAAATTGTGTTTCAGTTTTTGACCAAAGAGTGATGTTTTTGAGAAAAGAGTTAAAGCAGTTGATCGGATGGTTTGGAGAATGGCACATAGTGTTTTAGGAATTGGGAAAAACTGTAATAGTAAGAACAAGGAAGTCAATAAAACGTCTGCTTATCCTGATAATTTCCATTTAAATAATCCTAAATGTGTAATCAATTTTGATTTTTAGTAGAAGCTTTAGGCAGAATAATCTAAGCCCAGAATTAAAACGTTGAAAGGGTTTGAGCTGAAAGATAAAACAAACCAACAGTAAACTAGTTAAACGGGGAAAACTTAATTTTTAGTATGAAACAGAAACTAAGGGCAAACTGTTTTTTTAGATGTAAAACAACCTGGTGAGCCCATAAGGCAAAAATGTTCCTGTACTTTTTTCATCTACAGGTATGCTGCAGGTGACAGGTCATAGTGAACACTTACACAACACCTGAGGGTAAGTAGGGGGGAGTAGATGAGAGATAAGTGTGCTATACAGATTTTTATGGTTTTTAACCCCCCAAATTCTGCCCAAGGAGCCATTTGTGCCGTTCAAGTGATACTTTTGTTATGTCCACAGTCCGGGACATCCCAAAAACAAACAGTGCCCCCTGTACAGGTGCGTGTGACTAAGGCATTACCTGGACCGGTGAGTTCATTCTATCATAACAAGCAATCACATGATCCAGGTTGGTAGTTTTAAAAAGCTACAGAGGCAGGAAGTCCAACAATCTTCTGATCTCCTTTAAACTCATGTTTTCAATGTTTGTCTGCCTTTATGATGCAAAAAAATGATAAAAGTTCCACATGTATCCATCATATCAAGTTCTAGTATAAGATAACCTCTGTGAGAGGGTCCTACAAACTGTTATTTATAAATTTGATATGTGATGAAATATCGTTTTAGTTAAACTGGTGACAAACCACAGAACTATAGTGGCAAGCTATTGCAGATAAAACAACAAAATGATTCAATTTTCTCACAATTTGACCATAAAAATGCATAAAAAGTGGCACGAAAACATTCTTACTAAAAGCATAAAGAAAAATACTGTCAATATGAAAGTAGAAAAGAAAGTTCTCAGTAACATGTGAGAAATGAACAGTTGTCTTACAACATTTTGATGAAAGGAGGACCAGTCTGACAGGTGACAGCTAAAGATGCTTTTTAAGGTGTGTCTAAAATATGGGGAAACCTGCAGAGTGTATATAGCTCTAACTTAAGACCAGAAACTGCATCAGAAGACTGCAGGCATGGCTCTGAAGCTGATCTGTGTGGTGGCTCTGCAGACGCTCTTCATAAAAGGTAAGAAGAATCTAAAAAACACTCAGTCAGAGCTCACCTTATTACATAACATAAAAATATCTAGTCATATTTAAATAAATGAAATAAATAAAAAATGATTTGCTCAATTAAAGGAGGAAGACTTCCAAGAGCTGAATCTGAAAATATTTAATCATGGACTAACCCGAAGAGACGACTGTTTTGTGATATTGGGTTATAAAGATAGAAATGTACTAGAAGAGCTTCATTTAGAAATGGAGAACGAAGCACCGAAAGAGAAGCTTTTTTCTGTCTGACACTTTTGTACTGAAGTTGTCATGGCATCTGGACTAAAAATCTTAAAAAGAAGATACCATGACTCAAATTTAGGACATAGGAACCTGGGTGAATGAAAACATTCAATGATGTGATGATTATCACTTTCAGGTCCCAGTTGAAGAAGTTCCTTCACATTAAGAGCACAAAGTTACACTTTTGCAGGTGATCAGGCTAATTGCCCAATTAGTCTACAGTGACAAGCAGCATTAAATATAGATCAGTGTGCTACATAATGGGAATAAAACCTTTTAAAATGCTCTAAAATCTGTCAGCCCTCATCTCAACCAGAAGCTCTAAAGTGTTCAATCATTTTCATGATTACTTTGGACATTCTTGAAATATTTACGCCTCACATTTTGTGAAATAGATGTTTCACCTCATAACTGAGTAGTAATAGTTTTCATCTGACCTACTTACAGGCAAAATTTAGACCGAAACTTACAGAATTATATCACTTCTGTTAACACAAAGAGTCAAAACTCAAACAAGTCTGTTGATGCACTAAATTAACAAATATGTTTCTACTCCTCCTGGTTCTTTCCGTGTTCTACCAGGCCAAGTTTCTGAGCCTCCGGAACTGGAAGATTTAGGACCCAAACTTTCAGGAGACCGGGCTTTAGATGGGAGCTCAAAAATATAACTATGGACAAAATTTAAAAAATAAGAAAAAAGAAAGGAAACTGAGAGAAAAACAGAACAGAACTGAGATCAACCTAAACACAATAAATTTCCATATATTTTATCATCACACAATTCAACATTATTTGAATCATTCAAATGTACATTCCTAACATTTCTGTAGTTGTTAGATTGTTCTGACACCAAATGTTGTTTTCAAATGGTGTTAATCTTCTTGACATCATGCACTGATATATTGGGTTTAACATTCTTCTCCTGACATGATGTTAGAGTTTGTAACTGCAAAAATAAAAATGAATTTTCTTAATTTGTATGAGACTTTCATGTCTGTCTTTCCTGTGAGTTCTGAGTTTCATGTATTTATTTGTATTATTTCCTTTGTTTTCATCAGGAATTTGGAGAATCTGAAGATTTTTCATTGAATAGTGGATGGAGGGCTCAAGGAATTAGGAAGAATTCCTTTATATTTTTGCAACAAACCTTATACATTTGCTTACTAAGTTTTATTTTATGAAAACAAGTGTTTGAGAGTTATGTGGGGAGTTTTTGTTGAATCACAAAAATGGGGCGAGATCATTTGTTCACATTCAAAAACTCCAAATGGATGTTTACATTGATTACAATGAGAATTTCCACAAACACTAAATCAGAATTTACTGATAAAGACATTTAAATGAACCACCACATCTTAATTGCAGGAGAAAAATGTTTTGCTCAGAAAAAGCATTCGATAAAAAGTGTGGCTGACCTTAAACATTTAAAACTGTATAATCAAAGTACTATCACATATTTGAACTTGAAAACAAAGTAAAAGGATCAAATATTCTCAGCAAACAGTCATGATTGAGCTTTCTGTTTTAACTAAAAGTTTACTTGTTTGATACGTTTTTCTTTTGCTTCCATTTTCAGAGTCAGTGTCACAGCTTAATGGTAAGTGTCTGAGCAGAAAAACTTTTCACAAAAAACTCATTATTTTCATTTCCTTTGAACATTCTGCATTTTTAAGGAAACATAAATATTTGATAAAGAAATCAAGCAGAAATAGAACATAGGAAAACTGATGATCAGGAGAACTGCAGGTTGACTGAGGAAGAGAAAGTTAACAGTGACACAAACTGAGAACAATAAATCAGGACGCATCCAGTAGTTTATCTTTGGGAAATACAACCAGTAAATATGAGCTACAGTTAAGTTTATTATTTGCTTGTCCTAAAATGCACAAACAAACATTTCTGTGGACAGTAAAAGTATAATTCCTGCTTCTCTGCAGTTTGTGGTCAGGCTAATCTGAACACCAGGATTGTTGGAGGACAGGATGCTCCTCCAGGGTTCTGGCCCTGGCAGGTCAGTCTGCAGGGACCTTCACACTTCTGTGGAGGATCGCTCATCAACAACCAGTGGGTGCTGACGGCAGCTCACTGTTTTCAAGGGTGAGCTACAATAATAGAAGTGATCAGTCATCACAACTCTGGAGCGGATTACAGAAATCTGCTCCTGTTTTGATTCATAATTGCATCATGATTAAAGAAAAGCTTCATAACAAACAACAGACTTGATTAACCAACATTACTTTAAAGCTCATACATTTGTGAATTCCTTGAGTCTTTGGTTTCCTACTACTTTTGTCTATATTGAATGAAAGAAACTGCTGAGAGCGTCTCCTATCAAACCTCTCAAAACATTTCTGTGTTCTGTCTCAGTTCAAGTGCATCTGGTGTGAACGTGGTTCTGGGTCTTCAGACTCTGCAGGGATCCAACCCCAACATGGAGTCTCGAACAATAACAACTTTAATCGTTCATCCGAGCTACAACTCGGATACAATAGACAACGACATCGCCCTCCTGCAGCTCTCCTCACCAGTAAACTTCACAAACTACATTTCTCCAGTCTGTCTGGCTTCCACCAGCAGCACCTTCTTCAGCGGCATCAACACCTGGGTCACCGGGTGGGGTAACATTGCAAGAGGAGGTCAGTTAGTCACTGGAAAAGTC
Source organism: Oryzias melastigma (assembly GCF_002922805.2). Classification (NCBI taxonomy): domain Eukaryota; kingdom Metazoa; phylum Chordata; class Actinopteri; order Beloniformes; family Adrianichthyidae; genus Oryzias; species Oryzias melastigma. The sequence continues at coordinate 1,864,115 of NC_050519.1, forward strand.
TGCTGGTTTCAGGCTATGCAGACTTCATCCACTATTCCATAGAATATTGCTGACATCTTAATAATAAAGTTTGATTCAATAAGAAGTAGAGGTATCTCTGTGTTCTGTGAATCCAGATGTTTTTGAGATTTTACAACCAATCAAAACAAAAGCTGTTCTTTAAAGAAACTCAGATGTTGTCCGTTGATCAAACTTTTTCTTCCCTTAGTTTCCCTTCCTTCCCCACAAACCCTCCAGGAAGTAAAAGTACCGATTGTGGGAAACAGACGGTGTAAGTGCAGCTATGGAGCCAGCTACATCACAGATAACATGATGTGTGCCGGGTTACTTGAAGGAGGCAAAGACTCTTGTCAGGTGATCGCCTTTATTTTCTGTTTTCAAGATATTTATCTGAACTCTTCCTTAAATGAAAATGTTTTTGATCTTGAAGGGAGACTCAGGAGGTCCACTGGTGATTAAGCAGAATGGCCGCTGGATCCAAGCAGGAATTGTGAGTTTTGGAATAGGTTGTGCTCAACCTAATTACCCAGGAATCTACTCAAGAGTGTCCCAGTACGAGACCTGGATCAATGCCCAAATCACCAGTAATCAGCCGGGGTTCATCAACTTCACTTCGACCGGAACAGACAGTGACCTCAGTGTGTCGTGTCCAACAGTGCCACCTGCAGGTAACTATTTGTCATTAGCAGATTAAATATATTCTGTATTTATTTTTTATGTCTACTAAAACATTTTACTACACATGAATGAATTAACGAATTAATGAAATGTTTTATTTCAAGCAATCAGGTAATAATACATGAAATAACATCACATAGTAAATCACAAGTTGCTCGCTTGAAAGGGAGTGGAAGGAAGTGAATTTATATAATCCCCCCTCTCTCGACCATACCATTTTCTCTACATAAATTATCAACATGCGGTTCAGGACTTAATATCAAATATTTATACTCTACAATCATAGATTCAGGTTATTAATGAACATTAAGATCTGTGATGTAATCAAATTTCAAACATCCACAGACAAGTCATTTATATTAATCAGTACCAAAAAATCAAAATATATGATTATCATCAGGAAATCATCATCCACATCAATCAATACCAGAAGCTCAAGCACATTCAGACCATCATCACCAGAAGAAATCCCCGCACCAACCAGCATCAGAAATCCAGAGCATTACAGATGATTATCTATGATCATCTGAATATATTCCAGACCCGGGCAACGATCGATACAGAAGATCCTCCCGACGACGATGATCCGAACACACCCCAGAGCTCCGGCACCGATCATTACACATGACTTTCCCAGATGATAATCTTTATCAGGAAGAAAAATAATCTTCATTAGTCAATGCAAAATAATTCAAAATATTCTCATTAAAAAAGACCTTTTGTGCGGAGAAAAAAAATAGGAATATGTGCAGAATCAGTGATGCATCACAGTTTAGGAACAAGTTTAAGGCTGTGTAATTGTTCTTCGTTGTTATGACTGAGAGACTGTAAAGTTTTTATCATAACAAGGGAATTGTGCTCAAGTTCTGCAGCTCATCTGAGAATCGGGTCAAAGTGCAGATTCGGTGGTTTCTTGAGGTCACATTTCACACTTATTTTGCTTCAATTAAAAGTTCAAACATGCGTAATCCCACAGTTCCCAAAGTCTTTCATTGTTTTTATTTCCAGGGACTTAGTCGGGTCGGGTGGTCCGAGTGGTTTGACAAAGATCCTGGAGTTCTGCCTCTAAGTTCCTTGGATCTTTTTCCTCTTTCGTAACGTTCTCGTGTGCTTTGCAAGATCAGTATGATATTTCGAGAGGTGATCATTTAGATAAACAGCTGAACCCTTCAGGTGTTTTTGTTGGTTCATCAGAGCTATCTTGTGCTTTCGATTCACAAACCTGATCAGGATCGCTGGTTTATCAGAGTTCTTTCTCCGAGGAAGCGGATGACAGACCTCAACAGTATTTAGGAAAATCCCTTTAGATGCAAGAAATACTCCAACCTGATTCTCCACGGTCACGTTAGCATTCATCACAGCACTGTTAGCATCCATGTTAACCTTGGTAGCACCAGGCCGTGCCCGGGGTTGTAGTTGAAGTCCCGTGAGAATCACATTATTCATCTGTAGCTGTTGATCCATGTCATGCATTCTCCTCTCCAGGAGATCTTGGCGATTATCTCGTTGTTGGTTACGTGCCTTTTCCTGTCGGAAATCTTCCACAAGTCGTAGCAGCGGTGATAGCTTAGCCTCTAGCTCCACCAGTGCTGTTATTTTAGCATCCATAAGAGGCAGCGGGGTTTAGTTTAGCTTGAATATCGGCAAGCGCAATTTTGAGCTCCGTCAAATTGGCTTCAAAATTTTTCTTCTGTGCCATGTTCAACTCTCCTCGTTGATGTAACTGTTTAGCAGTAGCTTGGTGATTGAAGTTGCTTGTGAGCAACTTTAAAAGACTTTAAAAGCCAAAGAGTTGAGGAGAGTTGAAGACACGTCTGCTGCTCGTGACCCGGAACCGGAAGGGATAAAAAGAATAGGTGTACTGGTGACAACTTGATCTGTGTGTTTCTTGATTTGACAAATTTACACAATATTGATGAATGTGTAGCAGGTATTTAAAGTGTGTACGTCTTTTCTGCAGATTTGGTTTGTGGGCGGGCCCTCCTGAACTCCTATTTGTTAAACGGAAGTTCAGTGGTAACTGCAGGTCAGTGGCCGTGGATGGCGAGTCTGCAGAAGAACGGACAGCACGTGTGTGGAGGGACACTAGTTTCTCTGGACTCTGTGCTTAGCAATGCTAACTGCTTCTCAAGGTGAGGACCATCGAGTGGTTGGTCAAGGAGCCAACGAGCCTGTTGGCTAATATGCATGCAGGACAAACTGAACAGGGGCGAGGTAAAACGTAGTCGAACAGGCAAAGGTAAAACATATGACGAGGAATACAATGCTCAGACTGTCAGCAAGAGAACAAACAAGACTTTACTCCAAGCAGAGCTCAGTGCCAGAATAAATGCAGTTGTGATGATGACTGAATGAGGAGCAGCTGGTGGAAAAGGTTAATGTTCAGGAGATGGCTCCCTCTGGTGGTTGAAGGGGGAGGCAGATGCATCAATACCTGACTGTATCAATGTATTTTCATCTCCAGCTATTAAAATTCTTCATTTCTAAACACTATAACCTTTGAGCATTATGAGATTTGAAGTTTGACTGTAGAAAACAAAGACATAGAAGCAGAAACTACATGTGGTTTATTCATGTAGATCATATTTTCCGTCATGAGTAAACTGGAACATGTCTTCCACAGTTCTCCTGTGGCGTCTGAGTGGACGGTTGTGTTGGGTCGTCTGAAGCAGAACGGATCAAACCCCTTTGAGGTGTCGCTGAAAGTGACAAACATCACTCTGAGCAACCAGACAGGCTCCAATGTTGCAGTGCTGAAACTCTCCACCACGCCCGAGCTGAGTTATTTCATCCAGCCCATCTGTCTGGACAACGGAAGAACTTTTCCTGTGGGAACAACATGCTGGGCTGCAGGCTGGAGTTCTGGACGGGGAGGAGGTGAGTCCATGTCACACTTTTAGAAAATACATTTTGTCTGAAAAACCAATTTCTACCAAACTTTCAGAAGAAGAAGTTCTGCAGGAGTTCCCAGCCTCAGTGCTAGAATGTACGAGACCATCAAATGACAGCATCTGTACCGGACGGTTTACACTTGAACAGGTAAATCACTAGATTAAAAAAAAAAGACTAAATGCATCATTTTTAAGAGATGTTTGCTCATATGAAAGATCCAGCAGGTAAATATGGTGTAACTGAATACTTAAAGATTCCAAGACGTTCAGTTTTAGATCACACTTTTGAGGTCATTCATCATAAATTCTTCTTGGATGTAGTTCAGGTCAAAGTGGAATCTGGATAAGGACAAACAGACTTATATTTCAGTAAATAAATAAAACACATTTTGATTAAAGTGTCCTGAAAATGAAAGAATAAAGCACACTTTTAAAAAATGAATAATGAATTTCCTTAGGTAAAGGCACTAAGTTATTCATAGCTGACCATGCACCCATTTTGTGAGGTTGGGGTTGTGAGGGGCAGTAAGCTAGAGGGTAAGTGTGTAAACAAAGAGCTCTCAGTAATGGTGAGGGAAGGGGCGTGGCCCACCCACAACTCAGAGACGAATATCAAACAAACTCCTGCCGCTATCATGTTTCATAGTAAATTATGATACTTTGAAGAAACTCATATTCCCTGACTTCATATTTTCTGATTTCATCAGGGTGACTCTGGAGGCCCCCTCATGTGTGAGCAGGACGGCTCTTGGTATCAAGCCGCTGTGTTATCATCCATGAACATCCCCAGCAGGAGAAGACGAGCTGCGGCGGTGATGGAGTTTGAGAGACTCAGCCGCTTCCAGGACTTCCTGGTTGAGACGGTGGGAACTTTCCTGTCTCCATCACCCACCACCACCACTACCATTACAACGCCAACTACCAGACCTACGACCGGACCTCATACTACCACTACTATCAGACCCATAACTGGACTTTATACCGAACCCATGACCGGACCTATGACCAGACCCACTACTGATCACATGACTGGCTGGAAAATTCCCCACAAGGTTTTCTTCTACCTTCGTCTCATTTTCCGGACCTTGTGTCACCTTTTCTCCTCACATGAAACTTAAACTACTATGACATGAAATCCAAAAAGGTGAACAATTTCCAGCTTTTACTCTTTCTTTACACCTACACGCTATCTTTCATCCTTATAATAGTGTTAACACAAGGAACTCGTTTCAAAGTTTTGCAGAGAAAATAAGGAATACATTTTTACTTTGAGATTGAACAACTGCAATTCCTGATAATCCGGCTGTCCCAGAACTTCTCTAGAAAGCTCCGAGATGTTTCCAGAGTTTCTGATAAAATTGGTAAAAGTGATCATATTTCTCCAACTTTAGCCTCTCTCTATAGGAGCTGAACATATTTATACATTCTTAAAGTAGTAGATACATTTTTAAATAAAAAAAAAAATCTTCATCTTGTCTCAAAGAGCTTAAAGTTCAAATTTATCCGAACAGAGCTCTTTTTTCTCCGTCAGAAGGATTGTTGTTAGTTTTTCAAGGTGATCCTTAGCCATACTTTTGTTGTTCTGTTAGAGCAGGGGTCACCAACCGTTTTGAACCTAGAGCTACTTCATGGGTACTGAGTCATACGAAGGGCTACCCTTTTGAGTAGTTACAGTTAGTTACACATTATTAATGATAGTCCTCTATGTGAATACACTGATTTCTCACCATAACTATCAACAATGACAACAAACTAAGAAACAAATATCAATATTAATCACTTTAATCTCTTATTTCATTGAAAAATGTCCCATTTTGACTCTGTTGTACCATGTTTATCAATAATTTAATGTTAAAGAAAAATCATCGCACCCCTTTTTTAAACAAATCTTGTCACATTTTGAACTAATGACCGAATCTGCAGCATTGTTAACTAAATGTATGATCTTTGAACTGGAGTAGGTTCGATTTCACCTAAACTTATATAAAGTTCATGTATCATGAATATATTTTTAAGACGTTTTTGTTTTTAAATCTATGAAATTCCAAGTGTAGTTAAAAAAATATCAACAGAATAATATTGAATTTTAGATGCAGCTCTCAAGTAAGTATTGTGATTTTTGGAAGAGACCTGCGGGGCACCTTGTGTGGTCCTTGAGGGCTACCTGGGGCCCATGGGCACCACGCTGGTGACCCCCGTGCTACAGTTTCTGATGCTGCTCTGGGTCGTACTCTGGAGAAACTGGTCATGTTTCCTGTCTTGGCTCCCTTTAGACCTTTCCTGTGTCCAAGCACATATCGTGTTGCTGTTACTCTCTTTTTGATTATACATGTTCCGGCGTTTTTGTGTCCTTTAGAACTCCTCAAAGGTCACAAACGATGCTCATCCTCTCTGAATTATGGTTCTGATGAAAATTTCCTTCTAATGGAAGAATGTCATCATCTCACCAGTCCCTAAAATATTTGCCTAGTCAGGGGGAAACCAATGATTACAAAAACTGGACTGAGTGATCCAAACAGGAAGTACCTGCTGGCTCCAAGAAGCCAAAATGCCTCAGACTCCTAGAGATATAAACAGCTGTTACTCATTCAGTCATTCTGTTGGTCAGAATAACCATTCTTGATCTGATAACTTCTTTTGACATGTTCATGATGTTTGTATTTGAAGATTTTTGGAGTTGGCACATATGTTTGTGACATTTGAGGGCGTCTGTGGACAGACCCCGCCCCCTTTGACTGACACCTTTTTTTCTTCCCCATCTCTGACGTCCCACTCTATTCTTTTCTCCTCTTGTTTTCTGTGTGGTTCAGCATAGCAGGTAAAGAGATATATTACTGCTGCGAAACAGTGGGTGCTGTTTCGCTGTGGCGATCCCAACAACAACTGAAGCAATTAGTGATTAGAATTTTAGGATAAAAATCTTAGTTTTTTTATTGTTTAAATTCTTTGATTTTGTTTTTTCTTTTCATTATTTTGTCTTTATAAATGAATAGAATGGGATCATTATCTAAATATTAAATCAGGTTTTCTAGACTCAAATGAAAATCCCTTCATCCTCCTCTGGTTATTGATTCATAAATTATTTTCAAAAAACAAAATAATCGTTAAACACTGTGGTTTCAATAGATTTTAGGTAATTATTTGTTCAGATCATGATTTCTCCATGCTGGGTGTTTTTTTGAGTGGGATTATAAATGTAACTTTTAAGGGAAAATGTTGATGTTTATTGAGTAGAAAAACATAAATCACAATAAAATCAGAATAAAGTTGTATTCAAGGTTGGGGGGAAATAAACCAATGAAAACCTTCCAGGGTGTCTTGTATTGTTTTAGACTTATAGACTGCTTTGATTTACTGCTCATTTATAGACAAGAAATATTGTTTTTTAACACAATATTATGAGAGATGAGATAAATGATCCTAATCATAGTTAAAATACCACTGGGACTATTTAAAATAGATCAATATATGATAGGAGAAGGACTTAAACAATACTCACATAAGGTTTAAAAATGTTGTCTCAACATTCTTTAAAAAAATTCCTATCAAGTTTGTTTGACATTAAAAACATTCTTTTTTCAGAAATACCATTTTTATTTGTGAGTTAGCGTTTTCCTGTTTCCTTTCCTAATATAAATAATGTGAAATAAAAATAAACTAAAGGAAGCTGTAAAACCAGCTGGATTGGAAATGTTCTTGTCTCTAAACATAACAGATCCAAGTGACACAATCACGTATGACAGCTGTCCTTTTGTTCCACCGTCAACAAAGTTTCTGCTCATCATGAAGGTCTTATCTCTAATGTGACGAAAGAGGAGCTGACAAACATATTGCAGGACTTTTTCATAACAAGGCTCATCATGGTCATGTGTGTTTATATGCTTAAATCTGAGAAGCAGTCTTATGAAACTCATGTGACAGGGACGTCACTAAATTCTGAAAGCTTGACGTTAGTAAAGAATGAGAAAAAGTTTATCTGCAGCCTTCTTATGGTATGTTGAGAAACATAAAGATGCTGTGGAACATCAGACACATAGAGAACACAGACAATTACAGACAAAGGGGATTCTTCTTTTTACGTCTTTAAAAGTACAGGAATGTTGTCGGGTCAGAGTAGATGACGCCGTTTTCACTCTGCAGATGTCTTTTCTGAAGATTTACAACTGTAAAAAGGGGGCCGAGACATTTGGATCCATAAGCAACAAAGTTTAATGGCATACGAAAAACAAGGCGGAGTCCAGGCAAAAGGTCAAACGAGGAGCAAGGCAGGGCGTCGTAAAAAAAAACAGGCAGAGATCCAAAACACAAATGGGCAACAAGGAGTAAATGCTCAGAATTGTATGCATGCAGAAAGCAATACTTCGCACAGAGCAAAGTCCACAGGGTTAATAAATACACTGAGGTTGATGATGGTGATGAGAAGCAGCTGGTGATGATGAGGCAGGTTGCTGGCAGGTGAGGGCAGAACAGGTTTAAATTCAGTCAAGGGCTCCCTCTGGTGGTCAGAGGTGGAGATGGATGGCTGATCCCTGACAGCTACATCCTCATTCTTTTATAAACCTTATAGAGAAAGGGACAATACATATTCAAGAACATTAAAACAAGTGTAAATATGTAAGATTACAGCCACAGCTAATTTCCATCTGGAGTCCTTTGGTGGGCTGATGTTAAAAATAAAAATTAAGAGACACATTGATAAAATACAGGTAAAAGACAGCATGCAAAATAATAGAAATATAATTTAAACTTAATGTTTAAAGTTAAATCTCATCCTGATTCCCATCAAACCCTCCAGCAGAGCTCTGAAGATGTAGAAAGAAAATAACTAAGTCTGACGTGATGAATGTAAAGTCATGAGAAGTATGGAGAAGAACCTGCGGGCTGCTAGAGGTGTCATTTTCTTTTTCTTTATTCATCAGTGATCTATCTGGTCTTTTATGCATTTTACACGAGTTTCTGCACAAAGGTGTAAGCGGTGGTCAGA
>NC_050519.1:1873509-1879401 GCF_002922805.2 Oryzias melastigma
TCTGGAAATGCGCAGAGGAAATGTTTACCTCTTTTAAAATCCTTTGTCTGCGTTTTGGCCAGATTACATTCCTCCTGTTAGTGACAAGCACAGAAACGGTGTGTGTTTCTAGAGAACAGGGTCCCAGGGTTTTCTGGAGAACATCATAAATGTTGGCATTTTCACAGCCTGGACCCTCAACACATCAAACATCTGACTGCAGGGACAGGATTGTTACGCCCCAATTAGTCTAGGGGTCTGGGGCCCAACATAAAAGATAAATTACACAAGAAATGTGTAACAAAAACACAACAAATGTCTCCATAAAAAGTATCACAATATTTATTTACAAGAACAAAACAACCAAAGAATAACTAAATGTGAAGCAAAAAGGCTTCAGGGTGAACCAAGGCCAAACTAACTCAACCCAGGGAGCTTACCTGCAAAAGAATAACAGACACTAACCTCCCTGGACTAACAGAAACAGGAGAAAACATTTACTAAAGAAAATGGCGGTTCACCCCTACAGCTTCACCTAAATTAACAAACACTAAGCACAGAGTGGGACCTAAACAAAATACCAAAGAAACTACAAAGTGCACACAACGTAAAACACAGGTGGAGAAGAGCACTGAGCTGCAGTGGAGACAGGCTGCAGCCCAGCTCCCTTCTCCAGATCTGGAGGTCCACATGGTGCCTTTGAAGGCTCCCTCCTTCAGGTTGGACCAATGGGAAGCCACACCCTCCAGCACCACACCTGAAAGAAATCAAGACAGAAAACCACACAAAGATCCACAAAACACAACAAAGTCCCACTGTGACAAAAATACACCGCACCAAAAGAAAATACAAAACCAAATACGGCCACAGCTGTAACAAGGATATGATGTTGTAAAGAGAGGGTGGGGCTTTACGTCATCCCTTCGAACGTTCTGGTGACAGAGTTATGAGGGACAAAAATGGATTGGCCAGAGGGGTAGATCGAAGCACGAAGATGTTCGCGTTCCCAGAAAATGTGAAAGTTGTTGATGAAATGAATTCCTGTGTCACCACATGCCGCAGAAAGCCACCTGTTTGGTGCCAACAACCTGCTGAATCTTTCTTCTCCTCCTCGAATTCTTCACAGTTCTTATCAGTCCAGTGAAGTCTTGCTTTAAAACTTCAGAGTTTTGCTTGGACACATCATTTGACCCTGTGTGTAGTACAATGTTTTGTACTGTCGGATACTTTGCCACAGTTTGCAGTATTCTCTCCTGCATGTCACTGACCATATCATTTGGAAAGCTGTAGAAGATCATGTGATCTGATCTTTCAGTCACTGAAATGATTTTATTAAATAAAATGTAATTATTATTATAGAATTTAGATTTACTAACTTTGTGGTTGCAGTATAGGTTAAAGTTTGACAGACCTGTTCAGAAATATCGTCCATAATCAAAGTCAGAGAAGACATTTTAATCACGTCGGTGTGTTTTAATAGTAAGAACAAGAAGCAAGGAAGTCAATAAAACATCTGGTTATCCTGATAATTTCCATTTAAATAATCCTAAATGTGTAATCAATTTGATTTTTAGTAGAAGCTTTAGGCAAAATAATCTAAGCCCAGAATTAAAACGTTAAAAGGGTTTGAGCTGAAAGATAAAACAAACCAGCAGTAAACTAGTTAAAAGGGGAAAACTTAATTTTTTAGTATGAAACAGAAACTAAGAGCAAACTGGTTTAGTAGCTGTGAGGTATTTTTCCCTTTGGGTACACAAATTATTAGCAAGAAATGTCTTCATTCTGTGAGGCTGCCCATCACTGGTCCTTCAGTTCTAACCTCTGCCTGGTTTCCAGCGGTCTTTATGTTTTAAGTCCCAACCGCCCTTAGGGGTGGATACGGACTATGAAAATTGAGTAATCCCGTACTGAGCTTGCACAAACATTTTTAGATGAAAAACAACCTGGTGAGCCTATAAGGCAAAAATGTTTCTGTACTTTTTTTAATCTACAGGTATGCTGCAGGTGACAGATCATAGTGAACACTTACACAACACCTGAGGGTAAGTAGGGGGGAAGTAGATGAGAGATAAGTGTGCTATACAGATTTTTATGGTTTTAACCCCCCAAATTCTGCAGATTGTGCCCAAATTCTGCCCAAGGAGCCCGTTTGTGCTATTCAAGTGATACTCACACACTCCTCGCTGCAGCCCGACTGTTAGAAATGAGGAAATTACACAATCAGATTGAGTTTGTGTGGATGTCCTCCTTTACAACCCTCCATAGTCCTGGACATCCCAAAAACCCACAAACCCCCTGTACAGGTGCGTGTGACTAAGGCATTACCTGGATCTGGTGAGTTCATTCTATCATAACAAGCAATCACATGATCCAGGTTGAAAAAGCTACAGAGGCAGGAAGTCCAGCAAACTTCTGATCTTCTCTAAATTCATGTTTTCAATGTTTGTCTGCTTTTATGATGCAAAAAAATGATAAAAGTTCTACATTTATCGATCATAGCAAGTTCTAGTATAAGATAACCTCCGTGGAGAAATGTCGATTTAGGTATACTGGTGACAAACCACAGAAGATAAAAACCATCAAATGATTCAAGTTGTCACAATTTGATGACAAAAATGCATAAAAAGGAGGAAGAAAACAGTTTTAACAAAACTGTCAATATGAAAGAAGAAACGTAGGTGGGAAGTTCTTAGTAAAATATTTCAGAGATGAGCAGTTTTCTGAGAAAAGCTTGATGTATGGAGGACCAGTCTGACAGGTGACAGCTAAAGATGCTATAAAGGTGTGTCAAAATTGTGGGGAAACATGCAGAGTGTATATAGCTGTCACATAAGACCAGAAACTGCATCAGAAGACTGCAGGTATGGCTCTGAAGCTGATCTGTGTGGTGGCTCTGCAGACGCTCTTCATAAAAGGTAAGAAGATCCTCAAAAAAAACTCAGTTCGAGCTCACTTTATCACATAGAATAACAAAATAACCTGTAATGATGATATATAGATAATAAAAATGAAAGTTGTTTACTCAAATAAAACATGAAGGATTTCGGTAGCAGCTGAATCTAAGATCTAAGATTAAAGTTTTTAATCGCAATAATCCCATTGTCCAGAGTTAACTCGCGATTAATCGCAAATCAATATGTGGCCTTTTTTAGGAAAAAAATGTGTGCTTCGTGGAATTTAGCAGTTCTACATTAATTATGAAAAGAATGGCAAAAAATGTATAGTTTTCATCAGAAATACTTTATTTTGTAACATTGTATTGAGATAAACTTTCTTAACTATAAAAGGCTGTAACATAAAATGCCTAACAAAAGCCCAAGTGCAAGTGAAGGGCATTTTAAATTCAAAACTTCAATCAACGTTCAGTAAAATAAAATAAAAAACATCAAAAATAACATTTCCATAACACTTTCATGTTCATTTTTTGTCAGGACCAAATCTTTTCCTCCTCTGCTGAACTACAGTAATCAATGAAATAGAGATTTATCATTTCGTATTAACTTTTGTTTTTCAAAACATTAAAGACTGAGAAAAGCGGGATACACTGTGGATAGTTTGACAGTCTGTTACTGCCGCCGCGTTCTCTGGCTGCAGCTCGATGCAGCGACGTGTCCAGCGGAGCTCACGCCATGAATATGCCGGCTGACAGACCGCTATGCTGTGGTTGGATCACGCTGAAACCTCCAGAACATTTAAAACGTCCCCCGGTGCGCTTGCTGTTCGGAACGTTGGGGGTCTGCAGCTCTCGGGAGGTGGCGCCAGACGCGAGCCGGTACCACCAGACATGGTACTGGACGCGAACCGGAGCCGGGTTAAAGTGCAGGAGCTCTCCAGGTCCTAGCGCCGGCCGGTTTTAGCTAGCAGCTCGGAGGTTGGAGACCCGCCCGTGATCTAGTGTGAGAGCAGGCGGTGAGTTAGAGGGCGATGAGGGACGCCTGTGCGCGGTATGAAAAGGCACGTATGAGAGAATCAACGATTAATGCGTCAAAAAAATGTCAAATTAACTCGCTTTTAACGCGACAAATCTGACAGCCCTAATTTCAATACAATGTCACCTGGGTGAATGAAAACCTTCAATAATGTCATTATCAGAGAAATGACTTCACTTTCATTCCCCAATTGAAGAAGTTCCTTCACATTGAGAGCGCAGCGTTACATGCACTAGATTGCTTTGTTTTTGCGGATGATCAGCACATGCCAATTGTATAATTAGTCTACGGTTGGAAACAGCATTAAATATGGATCTGTGTGCTACAGAAGGTGAATAAAAACTGGGGTTAAGCCTTTGAAGATGTTTTCAAATCTTTTCTTCACTGGTTTCTGCACTTTCTGCAGCTGGTCAGCCTGTTTCTGTGCTGATGTGCGCCAAACACGCCCTTCATTAGAGGTCAAAGATGGGGAACAGGTAGTGCTGAGGGTTCTCCGAGCAAGTCGCCCCAAAGAGCAGACGTCGAGCATATGACACAGATAAAAACTGAGATAGAAAGTTATAATGCCAGCTTTAGGTATGCCTGGTTCTGTCAGCCCTCATCTCCTCCTGAAGCTCTAAAGTAGCAAGCATTTCCATGTTTACTTTGGACATTATCTTAAGTGGAAATCGATGCTTCCACTTATGATGAGTTCTATCGATTTTCATCTGACCTTCAAGGTGCAAAATGTAGGCCGGAATGGAAAGAATTCTAAATATATTTGTCTTTAAGTTAACACTATATTATCGTCAGCTGTATGTTTCTACTCCTCCCAGTTCTGTCGGTGTTCTGCCTGTAAACCGGCCAAGTTTCGGTGTGTCCGGAACTGGAAGATTTAGGGCCCAAACTTGCAGGAGACCGAGCTTAAAAATAGAAAGAAATAGGCTAAACTTAAACATTGACAAAATGTAAATAAAAAAAGGAAGAAAAATGTAATGTAAAAACACTGAGGAGGACAGGTGAAACTGGAGATAGCTACAGATATTTACTAATGGAAACCAGAGAAAACTGACATTAAAACAGCACTGAGATCAACCAAAATACATGAAGAAAAACTCAACAATTTGGGTTAAATAAACTTTAATCTGGTATATTATCAATTCAAAATATTTAAATCTTTCATAAGAACATTCCTGACTTGCCTTACTTGTTTGATTGATGACAACAGCTGTTTCCAAATGTACTCTTGACATCCTGCACTGACATATCAGGTTTAGCATTCTCCTCCTCATGTGACGTTGGTGTTTGTTAGTAAAAAACAAAGACAATCTTCTTCATGATGAGTTTCACGTCTGTCTTTCCTGTGAGTTCTGACTTTTATTTATTTATATTTTTGTTTTCATCGGGAATTTGAGAGATTTTTCATTAAATGTGGGAGGGATCAAGGAATTTGGAGGGATTTATTTTTTCCATGTACTACAGTTTATTGTATATGAAGTTCTAGTTTACATAAACAAGTGGTTGAGAGTTATTTGTTGAATCACAAAAATGAAAAAACTCAGAATTGATGTTTACATGGATTTGCACAAACACTGAATCAGAATTTACTAATACAGATATTTAAATGAACCACCAGATTTTAATTGCAGGAGAAAATGTTTTACTGAGAAAACCACAGATTTGATGAAAAAGCGTGGCTCTTTTGAACATTTTAATCAAAGTATCTTCCCCTGTCTGAACTGGAAAGCAAAGGGAAAAGGATAAACTTCTCAGTCATGATTGAGCTTTTTTAGTTTTATCAAAATAAAAAGTTACTGGTCTAAAATGCTTTTCTTTTTCTTCTGTTTTCAGAGTCAGTGTCGCAGCTTTCTGGTAAGTGTCTGAGCAGAAAACTAACTTGTGATAGTAAGTGGGTCCACCATCTGGGGTCAGTCTCCCAAATGTCCCCAACATATCCCCTTCCTCATACAAACTGCATTAGGGTGTGGGGGGGTGTGTGGGGGTG
>NC_050519.1:1879406-1917268 GCF_002922805.2 Oryzias melastigma
GCAGTGCGCTGTGGGGGGTGGACTACTTGCCAGTGGGGCCCCCCTCCTGTGGCCGCGGCATGGAATCGCCCCTCCCCTTGGTTTTATTTGCACCTTAGACATGTAGGATCTTGGTTGGGGGGGTGCTTAAAAATCACTGCCAGCAAACAGTAGGTGTCCTCTCAGTACCCGCCCTGCCTACTGGTCCCAATTGTTCTTGAGAACGAGACCTCTTCAAAAACTCCATCAGTGGCAGAGCCTGATCGGGCCTTGTTGGTGGGGGGGGTGCCGGTCCCGCATGCCCCCCTGGTGGGTGGATTTCCTCTGCGGCTCCATGGCAGGTGTTGGGGGGTCTGGGCTGCTGCTGTTGCTGGGGATTCTAGTTTACTATTTAGACCTGATTGTTTTATGATGTTACTTCCCTTTGCTGCCATCTTCTTCCTCAATCACATATCCATTCACTGTCACATTCACATCTAGGGCCAATCGAGAACAACCAATTAAAAATATGAAGCATGTTTTTGGATGATGGGAGGAATAGAAAAAAAATAGAAAAATGAATCAGGAACCAACCAGTAGTTTATCTTCATGAAATACAAACAGCAAATAGGAGCCATAGAGATGCTTTTGTGTTGAGAAAAAGCTAAATGGTAAAACTTCAATCAGAGGTACTTATTTTATGCTTTTGCAGTTAAGTTTAGGTTGGGTGATAATTTGCACTAACTCAGCAAATATCTGTGGACAATAAAAATATAATTCCTGCTTCTCTGCAGTTTGTGGTCAGGCTAATCTGAACACCAGGATTGGTGGAAGACAGGATGCTCCTGCAGGGTTCTGGCCCTGGCAGGTCAGTCTGCAGGGACCTTCACACTTCTGTGGAGGATCGCTCATCAACAACCAGTGGGTGCTGACGGCGGCTCGCTGTTTTCAAGAGTGAGCTACAATAATAGAAGTGATCAGTCATCAGTTCTCATACTAGTTTTCCTTATATTAAAAGAAAGAAACAACAGAACAATATCTCCAGTCAAACCTCTCAAAACATTTCTGTGTTCTGTCTCAGTGGCAGTGCATCTGGTGTGAACGTGGTTCTGGGTCTTCAGAGTCTGCAGGGATCCAACCCCAACAGGGTGTCTCGAACAATAACAACTGTAATCCTTCATCCGAGCTGGAACTTGTTTTCATTGGACAACGACATCGCCCTCCTGCAGCTCTCCTCACCAGTAAACTTCACCGACTACATTTCTCCAGTCTGTCTGGCTTCCACCGGCAGCACCTTCTACAGCGGCATCAACACCTGGGTCACCGGCTGGGGTAACAATATATTTGGGGATCAGTTAGACACTGAAAAAGTCTGCTGGTTTCAGGCTATACAGACTTTATCCACTATTCCATAGAATATTGCTGACATCTAAATAATGATAAAGTTATTTGATTCAATAAGAAGTAGAAGTGGAAGGTCACCAGTCTGTTGCCCTGAGACAGACTGCCGACCTGTTCATGGTGTATCCTGCTCTCGCCCATCAGTAGCCGGGTTAGGCTCCGGCACCCCTGAGACCCTGAAAGGGACAAAACGGTCAAGAGCATAAATTAGCAAAGGTGGATTCTGTGAATCCAGATGTTTTTGAGATTCAATCAGAAGCTGTTCGTTGATGGACTTCAGATGTTGTCAGTTGATCATTTATTTTCTTTCCATAGTCTCCCTTCCTTCCACACAAACCCTCCAGGAAATACAAGAACAAATTGTGGGAAACAGACAGTGTAAGTGCAGCTATGGAGCCAGCTATGGAGCCAGCTTCATCACAGATAACATTTTGTGTGCCGAGTTACTTGAAGGAGGCAAAGACTCTTGTCAGGTAATCAACTTTATTTTCTGTTTTCTAGATATTCCTCTCAATTCTTCAATACATTTAAATGTTTTTGGTCTTGAAGGGCGACCCAGGAGGTCCGCTGGTGATTAAGCAGAACGGACGCTGGATCCAGGCAGGAATTAGGAGTTTTGGAATATTCATTATTGAATGTTATTTACCAGGAATGTACTCAAGAGTGTCCCACTACCAGAACTGGATCAATGAGCAAATTACCAGTAATCAGCCCGGATTTATCAACTTCACATCCACTGGAACTGACAGTGACCTCATTGTGTCGTGTCCAGGAGTGCCTCCTCTGGGTAACCATTTACCATTACCAAGTTGAATACATTATTTATTTTCCATTACTAATAAAAGCATTTTACTACAAATAAAAACATATGTGTGTTGGTGGTAACTTTGTGAAAGGATCTGTGTGTTTCTTGATTTGACGAATTTACACAATATTGATGAATGTGTAGCAGGTATTTAAAGTGTGTACGTCTTTTCTGCAGATTTGGTTTGTGGACGGGCCCTCCTGAACTCCCAAGTGTTAAATGAGAGTTCAGTGGTAACTGCAGGTCAGTGGCCGTGGATGGCGAGTCTGCAGAAGAACGGACAGCACGTGTGTGGAGGGACTCTAGTTTCTCTGGACTCTGTGCTTAGCAATGCTAACTGCTTCTCAAGGTGAGGACCATCGAGTGGTTGGTCAAGGAGCCAATGAGCTTGTTGGCTAATGCATGCATGCAGGACAAACTGAACGGGGGCGAGGTAAAACGTAGTCGAACAGGCAAAGGTAAAACATATGACGAGGAATACAATGCTCAGACTGTCAGCAAGAGCACAAACAAGACTTTACTCCAAGCAGAGCTCAGTGCCAGAATAAATGCAGTTGTGAAGATGACTGAATGAGGAGCAGCTGGTGGAAAAGGTTAATGTTCAGGAGATGGCTCCCTCTGGTGGTTGAAGGGGGAGGCAGATGCATCAATACCTGACTGTATCAATGTATTTTCATCTCCAGCTATTAAAATTCTTCATTTCTAAACACTATAACCTTTGAGCATTATGAGATTTGAAGTTTGACTGTAGAAAACAAAGATATAGAAGCAGAAACTACAAGTGGTTTATTCATGTAGATCATATTTTCTGTCATGAGTAAACTGGAACATGTCTTCCACAGTTCCCCTGTGGCGTCTGAGTGGACGGTTGTGTTGGGTCGTCTGAAGCAGAACGGGTCAAACCCCTTTGAGGTGTCGCTGAAAGTGACAAACATCACTCTGAGCAACCAGACAGGCTCCAATGTTGCAGTGCTGAAACTCTCCACTGCATCCCCCCTGAATAAATACATCCAGCCCATCTGTCTGGACAACGGAAGAACTTTTCCTGTGGGAACCACATGCTGGGCTGCAGGCTGGAGTTCTGGACGGGGAGGAGGTGAGTCCACGTCACACTTTTAGAGAATACATTTTGTCTGAAAAACCAATTTCTACCAAACTTTCAGAAGAAGAAGTTCTGCAGGAGTTCCAAACCTCAGTGCTAGAATGTACGAGACCATCAAATGACAGGATCTGTACCGGACGGTTTACACTTGAACAGGTAAATCATTATTTAGCGTATAAGGGGTCAAATTCAGATTACATGCATCAGTTGAAATATTTGACTTTGTCTCGTAAAGAGGCACCACCTTCCTTAAGGAAGAAAAATTACTCAATGATGAAAGTTTATCAATTTTTGCTTTAAAATTGATTAAAGAGGAATCTTCAGAGTCAATCTCAACACTTCAGGAAGTAAACAAGAACAAGATGGACAACAGCTGCCTTTTTGATATTTATTAAGAGATAAGCATAAAAATATATACAAAAATAAACAAAGAAAGTTAATATAGTGTATGTGCATGTTTGAATGTGTGTGAAAGTCGGTGGATGAGCAAAGTAATGTCTCAGAGCGGTTTAAGAGAAAAATCGTAATCTAAATAAAACAATTACGTTAAACTGTTCAAGACACTAGTCTGGATAAATCAAATTGGCTGTTATGACCACATCAAACCGTAACAGTCTCCTCACCACGGTGGATCGAAGCTGGACTTGGACTGGACCTTCAGACAAAGCTCACCAGACAAAGGTGTTTCTCCTGAGGCCGATGAGATGGGGAAACCAGCAGCAGCTTTGGCTCAGGGTGTAGGAGAACGGTCGAAGACTCTTCTGGAGAAACGACCGGCTGAAGTTCTGGTGGTCATCTGGGTTTGCACAGCCAAAAGAGTGGATGGTCGTTGAAAAAGCGTGCTGGATTTAAAGTTCACTGAAGTGTAGTCTCAAAGCGGATCGTTCAATCAGTTTCAAAAATAAGAAGCACAAATGGTGATGAGCTTCAAAATAGAAAAAATAAAAATGCACGACAGTTACCAAAAACATAAAGTAAAGAAAAACAGTCTTGGCACAAACTTAGTTACGTGGGGTAAGTAGAAATAAAAACAAGACCAAAAAGATTGGAAGAAGTTTTCCTCTTCTTCCTGCATGACCCTTTGACCTCAGAGGAGGCCTTGCTCTCAGCGAATGGCTGCAGGTCTCCAGTGGATCTAACAGCTTCATGTTTCCATCAAGACTGTTTAAACTATTTGAGAAAAATTAAAGTTATTTCTCTTAAATGTTCTGAGCATTCACAGATGTGTGGAATCATCAAAGTGATGTGAAAACCAAAAAATCATGAAATACTTTTGTGATAAAACAAGTTTGCATAAAGTTTAGATCAGAATGAGTTTAGCATAAACAAAGTTTAAAAATCAACATTCAAACTCTTAATGAATAAACAATCAACTATGAAGAGATTTCTCATAGAAAAAGATCAACTACATATAGTTCTAATGTTTCTTAATTGTCAAATAAAGAGGATTAAATCAAAGCTTGAATTGTATTCCATATCTTTAACTCTTAACATGCAGTTTATCAATACATGATCAAATGTTCTCTAAACTCATATTCAGATACAAATCACATATTTATGAACAACAAAGATTATTATGGAAGTTTTGTCTGCTTCCTGTTGAAATCTGTGAATAAAGTTCAGTCATTTTCATGTCAGTTTATTCACACTCAACACCACAAATAAAAGAAGTGTTTAGATGAATACTTAAAGATTCCAGGACCTTTGGTTTTAGATCAACCTTTTGTGGTCATTCATCCTAAATTCTTCTTGGATGTAGTTCAAGTCAAAGTGGAATCTGGACGTTGAGAAACAGACCAATAAATCTGCTGCACCTGCGGAATAAAACACGTTTTGATGAAAGTGTTCTGAGAATTTAAGGGAAAAAACTCATTATAATAAAACATGCTTTTCCTTCAGTGAAGGCACTGAGTTGACCATAGTTCTTTCATAGATTTTCAGTATTTATTCAAAGAGTCTGACTTAAAGGGTGTTTTTGGTGTTTTAAACGTGTTTTTGTGGCATTTTCTGATGGTGGCGGATATAGAAATTAAGCTAAAAACAGCATTTCTGAGTATTCCTTTGTTGTGATTTATAGTAAATTATGAAAATTTGAATAAATCCACTATTCTATGTACTGTACCTCTGATTTCATATCTTCTTATTGATTTTATTAGCAGTTAAATCACTTTGATGTCATTATTTGACACACACAAATGGAAAATACAGAAAGTTTTGAATCTCTTATTAGAGAATTTAACTTTGTAACTGTTTCTGTACCTGACTTTTGAAGAAAATGATGAGGCTAGATTAAACAAATGTGAAAGTAAAAATGTTAGGAGCAGATGAAAATAAAGAAGCATGAAAACCATCCATGATGGTTCACTGAGAGAAGTACGAATATCTAAAGAATAAGCCCAGACAGTATTGATCGGTCCGACACCAAATCGTTTTGACATTTCAACAAAAAATGTTCTTACCCTATAAACATAAAATAACCATTTAATTCGCTCTTCAGGGTGACTCCGGAGGCCCCCTCATGTGTGAGCAGGACGGCTCTTGGTATCAAGCCGCTGTGTTATCATCCATGAACATCCCCAGCAGGAGAAGACGAGCTGCAGCGGTGATGGAGTTTGAGAGACTCAGCCGCTTCCAGGACTTCCTGGTTAAGACGGTGGGAACTTTCCTGTCTCCTGCACCATCCACCACCACTACCAGACCTACGACCAGACCTGATACCGGACCTTATACCGAACCCGTGACCGAACCTACGACCAGACCTGATAC
This sequence comes from Oryzias melastigma, assembly GCF_002922805.2. Lineage (NCBI taxonomy): Eukaryota > Metazoa > Chordata > Actinopteri > Beloniformes > Adrianichthyidae > Oryzias > Oryzias melastigma. Next base: position 1,885,439 of record NC_050519.1, read on the forward strand.
CGGACCTTATACCGAACCCATGACCGGACCTACCACCAGACCTGATACCGGACCTTATACCGAACCCATGACCGGACCTACCACCAGACCTGATACCGGACCCCATACCAAACCCATGACCGAACCCACCACCAGACCTCATACTAGCACTACTACCAGGCCAACGGCCAGACCTCATACCAAACCCATGACCAGACCTATGACTACTACTGATCACATGACTGGCTGGAAAATTCCCCACAAGGTTTTCTTCTACCTTCGTCTCATTTTCCGGACCTTGTGTCACGTTTTCTCCTCACATGAAACTTAAACTACTATGATATGAAATCCAAAAAGGTGAACAATTTCCAGCTTTTACTCTATCTTTACACCTACACGCTATCTTTCATCCTTATAATACTGTTAACACAAGGAACTCGTTTCAAAGTTTTGCAGAGAAAAATAATTAATGACTTTATACCTTAAGATTAAACATTTGCAATTCCCGATCATCCGGTTGTTCCAGAACTTCTCCAAAAAGCTCCAGAATGTTTGCAGGGTTTCTGATAAAACTGGTAAAAGTGATCATATTTCTTTAAATTTAGCTTCTCTTTATGGGACCAGAATACATTAATAAATTCTTAAACTAGTCATTTTATTTGGTCAGAATAAACATTCTTGATCTGATAACTTCTCTTAACATGTTCATGATAATCCTCCTTTATTTGCAGTAAATATTCTGTGGTGTAAAATTATTCAAGTTATAATCAGATGCCTCACTAAAAGTGGGTGGAGCCGGCTGGTGTTCAAATGTAAATATAGAGACAGAAACGTACAAGCAGACACACAGACACACAGACAAACACACCCCAACATACACACATAGACATACACACACAAACACACACCTTTAATCATCCTCCAATTCCATAAACTCCCTTGTTTTTCTTCCTCCATCTCTAACATCCAGAAATCTTTAATATAAATAAAGCTTAGACTCAAATACAAAAAGGGGTTTATACAGATATACATCTCCTGTGTCAAAAGATTCATGTATCTTTTTGTAACGGTAAAATCAACACAAGAGGAATTTAGCTCATATCAGTTTACTCTGCTGTTGGACAGGACGAGTTCCACAAAAAGTAATTGAGACATTGACTCAGACCGACTCCAACCAATCACTGTTTACTGACGATTCCTGGTTCCAACATGGAGGCACAAATAAATAACAACTACATTGATTCTCACATACAGTCGATGGGAGAAACAGAACGTTTTTCACCTATTATTAAAATACAGTTACTGACAATATCGTTTTTATTATTGGGGTTTACTGGAATAATTAGGTGTTAGAAGTTTAGGATAAAAATCGTGATTTTGTATTGTTTAATTACTTTGATTTTGTTTTTTCTTTTCATTATTTTGTCTTTATAAATGAATAGAATGGGATCATTGTCTAAATATTAAATCAGGTTTTCTGGACTCAAATAAAAGTCCGTTCATCCTCCTCTGGTTGTTGATTTAGAAAATATTTACTCATTTGTTAAAAAAAAACTAAACCTTAAATACTGTGGGTTCAATAGATTTTAGGTGATTATTTGTTCAGATCATGTTTTCTGCATGCTGGGTGTTTTTTAAGTGTGATTATAAATGTAAGTTTTAAGGGAAAATGTTGATGTTTATTGGGTAGAAAAACATAAATCACAATAAAATCAGTATAAAGTTGTATTCAAAGTTGAGGGCAAATAAATCAATAAAAACCTTCAGGGGTGTCTCTTGTATTATTTTAGACTTATAGACTGCTTTGATTTACTGCTCATTTATAGACAAGAAATATTCTTTTTTTAACATAATATTATGAGAGATGAGATAAATGATCCTAATCATAGTTAAAATACCACTGGGACTATTTAAAATAGATCAAACTATGATAGGAGAAGGACTTAAACAATACTCACATAAGGTTTAAAAATGTTGTCTCAACATTCTATTAAAAAAATCAAGTTTGTTTGACATTAAAAACATTCTTTTTTCAGAAATACCATTTTTATTTGTGAGTTTGTGTTTTCATGTTTCCTTTCCTAATATAAATAAATAATGTGAAATAAAAATAAACTAAAGGAAGCTGTAAAACCAGCTGGACTGGAAATGTTCTTGTCTCTAAACATAACAGATCCAAGTGACACAATCACGTATGACAGCTGTCCTTTTGTTCCACCGTCAACAAAGTTTCTGCTCATCATGAAGGTCTTATCTCTAATGTGACGAAAGAGGAGCTGACAAACATATTGCAGGACTTTTTCATAACAAGGCTCATCATGGTCATGTGTGCTTATATGCTTAAATCTGAGAAGCAGTTAAATCTTTGTGAATATAAATGGTACGGCTTTCTCCAAGTCTTATGAAACTCATGTGACAGAGACGTAAATTCTGAAAGCTTGACGTTAGTAAGGAATGAGAAAAAGTTTATCTGCAGCCTTCTTATGGTATGTTGAGAAACATAAAGATGCTGTAGAACATCAGACGCATAGAGAACACAATTACAGACAAAGGGGATTCTTTTTTTACGTCTTTAAAAGTACAGGAATGTTGTCTGGTCAGAGCAGATGACGCCGTTTTCACTCTGCAGATGTCTTCATAGAAGATTTTCTACATCCTCGTTCTTTTATTAACCTTATCGAGAAAGGGAATATACATATTCATGAACATTCCAGAACAAATGTAAAAATACCAGATTACAGCCGCAGCTAATTTTTATCTGGAGTCCTTTGGCAGGTTGATGTAAAAAAAAAGAAGAGATAGATAGATAGATGGATAGTACACATAAAATTGCATAAAATTAAATTAGAAAATAAATAATTTTAAGAATGAACTTTCTTTGTAATAAAAGTATTCTTATTTCTGGTTTCAGATATCTAAATTCTCAGGGGTTTTTATTGTTTAATTTAGGAAAGTTTTCATTTTATGTGTTCTTTTTTGAAAGCACCACGTACACAACCACCTATTGGGTATTTAATACATCCTATCTTCAAAAGTTACTTAAATTCTAAAACTACCTGTAATGCATTTAACACAAACAAATGGGAGGACAGAAGAACAAAGAATTCTTCTTCCTCTTTACTCAACTTTAATTTAAAAAAAATTGACGGGCTTCCTCAGTCAGTTTATGTCAATTTTCAGTAGTTATAACTTTTAACAGCATAAATCAAAATCAGTCATTTTGATTATTTTTGACAGCTTTCAAGAGAACATTTTTCAAATGTTTTTGTCCTTTCCATCGTGAAACATCTTTATACAACCTTTTAAAAACACCGTGTTGAGTTTTCCAAAGTTTCACATCAATAACGAGAAACATTTATTTTTAGAGCGGTCTGAGCAGCTTGACGTTTAAAGTTAAATCTCCTTCTGATTCCCATCAAACCCTCCAGCAGAGCTCTGAAGATGTAGGAAGACAATAACTGAGTCTGACGTGATGAATGCAAAATCATGAGAAGTATGGAGAAGAGCCTGCAGGCTGCTAGAGGTGTCATTTCCTTTATTCATCATTGATCTATCTGGTCTTTTATCCACTTTATTTTTACACGAGTTTCTGCACAAAGGTTTCATTGTTAGAGGCTGTTAGGTTTAAACAACCTGAAACATTTCTCTGCAACTACAAAAAAGACAAAAGAGGGATTTGGTCTAAATACTTCCAAGGAAAAGCAGACAGAGAAACTTCACAACGTCCCACCGCTCCGCAGTTCTCTGTCCGGGTCTCTTCTTTTTATTTAGTCGGAGGCGTTCCCTGGTTACATTTAGATCTGTCGCTCTGAAGAGAAGAGGGAAAGAACAGCTGCAGAGTGGTTTTTACTATCACATATGTCAGATGCTCTATCATCCTGTTCATGACGCCGGTCCCTTCAAGCATTTGCATTATATCAGCTCCTCACAGCATTCTCGTTTCTTGATACCGAGCTGCACACGACATCAAGCAAGAAGATTAAAGAAAGAGAAGTTCAGATCACTTACATCACAAATATTTGATAAATGTCTGTACAACCCTATCCAGGATAAGATTCCCCCCTCCAAATTTTTAACACAATTTCATAAAAATTTTAAATAGACTTGAAAGCAAAGAGAACACTGTCAAAGTGATGTTAAGTTCACCAATATAGACTTGCATTTGCAATTTTACTTTTGGGGTAAATTAAGTTTATTTGCACAGAACATTTCGTTTAAAAAGACTATTTAGTGCTTTACATAAAATACTAAAACAAACATTTATATGAAATGTTAAAGAACTGATAAAGATTTAAACGAATTAATTTAAAGTAAGCTTTATTTAGCAGTGTGGATGTAAACTTATGAATAAAGAGAATTAAATGCAGCTGAGAACAGGTAGGTATTTAAATGAACTTGAGTGTTTCAGCTGAAGTCTCTTCCAAATATTGTTCTGATTTGCTTGTTTGACTTCTTTGGTTCTTACTTTTTCTCTTCCTTGGTTTTCTGCGCAGGCTGCTGTGACTTCGCCCACTCACTGTGGATCCTGTTGAGTAGTCACAGCTGCCAGCACTTTGCTAATTAGCCATGCCACATTAAAAGAACTCTTCCTGAGTCTTCTGTTTTGGATCAGGTTTTCTTATGCGGAGTTCAGTGTGTCTACGAGTGTTGAAGTTATGTGCTTTGTTGGTAAATATTTGGGACTCTTACTTCTTTGATTGTGTTTCTCCCTGGCTTGCCTGGCGATGACAGATATGTGGAACACAGAAGCTAAAAGCAGTTTTACTAAGTTTGACTCTAGAAGCTGACAACAGACTGCATCCAGATGCTGGGAGAGGTCTGGCTTGTGCATACCAGGTCAGGTGGCCAATCATATCCAGTCATTAATGTCCTCCATGCATTTACCAGAGCCTAAGCAGGGCCTTGGTCTCCCGGTGTCAATGTAATACATGTGTGTGTCATCTGCATAGCTATGGTAACTAATGCTAGCGTTCTGTATAACCTGGTTCAGTGGGAGATGTCAATATTGAGTAGAAGAGGCAGTTTGGTCTTTCTCCATCGGCGCTCAGATTCCTGATACTCTCTTTTTACATTCTTTACTCCATGAAGACTTTTTCCTACCAGAGATCACCTTTACTTCACTGTGAGCAATGACATCCATATTTAGTAAATTAGGATGGAAGCTATTGACAAATTATTAATTGAAGTCCCTGAAGGGTGAGGTGTTGGAGAAGATCTGGTTCAACATCCTTCTTGTAATTTACCATTTTGTCATCCAGGAAGGTTCTTGCACTAAAATAATTCATTGAACAAAACAACAACATCCCTGCCTTTTCTGCTTGTTCTCTCCTCACTGATGCCACCATGTTTGGGAGGAGTTGACTCGATGGGGAAACCTGAGCTGTTATTTTTATCCGATTAGGTTTTTGTTAAAACCAGAAAATCAAGGTTATCATTTGTAATAAATGTTCTAACGGAAAATGTTTTCCCTGCTAAATACCTGCCGTTCAATGATGCCAACTTGTAAGATCTAAGGGTGATAATGATATTGTTTTCCTTGTGTTTTGGGATATGTTATATGGTTCCTTGATAGTTTCATAAATCAAGGTATTTAGTTACATTGAAGTAGAAACATGGCTAATATTAATAAAACATGTAAAAAGTAAGAAACTCTCAAAGTAAGAAAATTAATGGAAAAAAAATTATCCTAATAACTTAAATTCTCAAAAACATACGTAACATTTAGATTTATCATTTAAAGTCATCAGGAGGTAAGTTGCTGGAAGAAGAAGCTCGGGGTTAAAATATCTTTCAGTGCAGATTTCCATCGGTGAGGAGGAGCTGTCAGACAGGTGAGCCACAGGTGGGTGTGTATAAATACCTGGTGGTTTTGCTTTGGGAGCAGATCTGTTGAGAATCCGTTTGGAGTCATGGCTTTCAGGCTGATCGCTGTGGCTGTGCTGCTGCTCTGCACTCAAGGTAAGAAGCTTCACAGCGGATCAGAACCACAGTCCGTCTGAGATTCTTTCAATGAAACAAACTTCTGAAATCTCTATTAAATACATGAATTACAGTCGTGCTTTTGTTTGCAGCCTGGACATCAGCAGAATATGTTAACCCTGTCAAAGTTTTACTACAAAGTCTTAATACAGACGGTATAATCCTTTGAAATAGCCTGTATACTTCTGCTCTGACTCTTGAAGTGATCAGAAACTCTTATAAAAATCTCAGTTTTCATATAATCCATATGCTACTCAAAAAAAGCAGACATTTTAATTGGATTTATGTTATTTTGATTATATTTAAATGTATTCAAGTCTTTACCTGTATAACACCAGCTGCTGTTACAAATTAAACTTACAGTTCACTTGAATTAGACAGAATATGTTATTTTGTTCTACATGTTTGTGTTCCAAAATAAACAACTAATTATTCCTTTTTGATTTAAAATGCTAATTATTTTTGTTTTAATGTGTGAATTGTTAGCACTAATTTACATTAATGTTTGAAAAAAACTGTGCAAACAGGATTTTTGTGTTATTTTAAGACATTTTAAAAGGACTAAAACAATGCGTGTTGATTTTTGATATTATAGAAACAGAAATGACTTTAGCAAGTCAGATTAAGTTTTCATGGTTTTAATAACAAAAGAATGGAGAAGAAATAAAAAATGAAACAAGCAATTAATATGCATGCCGAGAAATACTGTCAGAACAACAGCCAAAGAGGAAATGTGAGCTTAATGAACCACTAGGCCAAGATTAAATGAATGGAATGAAAATAAATTACAGGATTTCAAGTCCATATTTATTAAAAAACCCATATTTATTGATTGATTTTTAGAGCTTTTTGTCTTTTATTTGCTTCAGTTTTGGATCTGTAATGTTCTTCTAAACATTTTTTTTTCATATTTTAGCACAAAGATGACTGACTGGGTCGGTTCTTTTTTTGTTTGAGGAGAACAGTGGGGTAAATGAACATTTAGCAACCTCTTGGTTCACATTGAAAATAACTTAAGGGATTAAAAGAGGAGTCTTGAGTTTTTTTGGTAGAGGGGAGATTATAAAAAAAAAAATACAGGGAAATTATTGAAAAAAAAGTTGAAAAAAATGTGTGATGGGTGACACCTGTAGGGTGTGGCTCTTCCATTAAGGCCCCTTTAAATAGGAGTGGGCGGGGCTGCCCAGCAGTGCCAGATTCTTGTGGGTGGCCAGGTTGACTGCGGGCCCACGCTGTTTGTGCAGCAGCTGTGAGCCACTGGGGTAAATTTGTTTTTTGTTAACCATGTTTGTTTTTTTATTATTGTTTTTTAAATATTTTGAATGTATGTATTTTATGACAGGGCTGCAGTATCTGAAGGTAGACCTACAGGGTAAATGACTGAGTGTGGGTCCTCGATACCACAGGTATGCGGTATTTTATTGCTTTTGATGTTTTAAAGAACTGGGTATTTTAACAGCTGATTGTTTTTATTCCCCAGTCATCATACCGCTACCTGCTGTCCTTCTTATATTGTGTTTTTAGTATTTTTACTCCAGTTAGTCTGCAAGACGCAGACTAACTGCTTTTACATTTTTTTATTATTTTTATTTGTGGTCACTTCCGGGTCTGTAATTTCTGTTTGCCAGCCGATTAGTTTTTAGCATGTGCATGTGTGTATTGTCTGTCATTTTATAAGTTTTTACCTTTTTATCCTTTTAACTGTTTGCAGTGCTCGCAGCAAGTTGCTGCCTTAAATGCATGTTTTATCTCGGCTCAGGACAACAGTTGAACATTTTAAAGACCAGGAGTGCTGTAACAATAAATATTGTCAATTTATTTGAACACGCCTGCCTCCCATGTTTTTATGGTTCCACTTGCAACAAATGGAAAACTTAAAATCCAAAAAATCGTCATCAGCACCAAAAAAGAAGAAAAACCTGCAAGTATTTTATTGGTTATCTATCACTTATGATCATTGTAGCACAATCAAGAAAATGTGGCCTTATTTGAACTATCTCGATTAAAATGAAGAATGAAACTGCCAAATAATCTATTTGGTTTTGGGGTTTCTTGCTTCATTTGCAGCATCTTAAATAAATATCATAAAGATCCAGGCAGGCAAAAGCATACATTGACATTTTTAACCCTGGACAACTGCCAGGGTTAAAATATTAACAATATTAAAAGAGGTATTGACAAAGATTAAGAAATCATCAATACAAGTCTCTCTTTAAGCATTACAAAAATAATATTTTTAATTTAAATCTTGAGCCTCTCAAGATTTATTTTCCACCACCCGCCTCCCACCATACAAAATGTTCTAGCTCTACCACTGACTTAAAGTTTGCATCAGAAACAGATTAAACTATTACCAGTTTTGTGTTTGTTTACCCACCACTCCTGTATGCATGACTGAAAAACATCAAACGCTTCGGTTGACAGAAAGGAAATAATTGATGCGGTTAAACCGGTTTGTTGGTTCATGTTGCTAAATATAAAGCAGGTTGATGACGTCAGTTAAAGTTGTTTAAAAGATAACTCAGTAGAAAAACAGACGGAGCTCAGATTCTGAACAATTTTAGGGAATTTTTGTTAGTTTGAAAGAAAAGAATAAAGACATTTGGCTGGAGAAATACACTTTATGGTTGCTAAGATTCCACACTTGGATGTTTTATCTCCCGTACATCTTTTGCTGTTCAACAACAAATCAAGAACCTCGTCAAAATTCCATGAATTCACAGACAAAAATGTGTCGGCTCACATTAGGTCTTAGTCACAACTAGTGAGATGTGTGCAGGTGAGAAACAGGCAAACCTGTACGGGACATGCAGGTGGCCCCGACCAAATGTCAAGGTTGTAGATCGCTCAGTGAGCCTGCAGAGAGAAAATGTTCATGCAAACTTGAGCGACAGGTCGTACTGAACACTCGTACGACACGTCAGGGTGAAGTAGGTGAGACACAGTTTTCATTTTTTCAGCAACCCTCCAGAATTGTGTGCAGCCTGACTATTAGAATTGAAGAAATAGACAATAGGGTGTAGTTTGTTCGGGCATGAGCACGGTCACTAAGTAGCCATTACTTTCTAATAACTAGAGTGTAACTAATAATAACTAGTATGGTGTAATCACTCAGACGTCCTAAGTCTGTGTGACTTCCATTATCTTTATGAATACTTCATAGTTCATGTACCACATTCATTTCAACGGTACGTTCCATTTTCATGACGTCTCTTGAGGTTACCATATGAGCCTCAAAGAAACTACAGACGCCTGTTAAGATGCACCATCTCCTATCAATGACCCTCAATGGAACCGGATGACCCTAAAAACTGGAACCACATGTACGGGGAAGAACTTAATAACCTTGGTTTTCACTGAAGACAATAACTTAACAAAAGTCGAAAATTGACTGTTTCATATTTTTTTCTTTCTTTCTGTTTTTTTTTCTTTCAGAATGTGTGGCACAGCTATCTGGTGAGTAAAAGTTTTTGTACAAAAAATTGTCACTGTTTCTGTTAAAGATATTATTTATTTATTTATACCAAAAGGCCAAAATCCATTGATGGAAATTAATTTAAAAATATTAGCTGATGTAAAAAAAAAAAAAAAAAAATTGCTGATATAAATCATTGGATGTCCTGGGATGTTCTTGGATCTGTAAATATTAAAATACTCAAACAGGATCTCAATGAGCTCAAGACCTGACAGGTTTCTGTGTCTGGCTCATGGAATGCAACAATCAACAACAAAAGATCAAAAGGATGGAGGACACTGTTTAGCTCTTACTTTTTCTCAAGACTAAAACATGTTTGAGCAGAAAAAAGAAGATTAAAAAAAATCTAATTAAAAACAAGAAAACATGACATTAAGCAGTGACGTACTCCACAAAAGCCAAACTCGTAGCCTTTCTCCTCAGATTGTGGTCAACCAGCTCTGAACACCAGGATTGTTGGAGGACAGGATGCTAAAGCAGGGTTCTGGCCCTGGCAGGTCAGTCTGCAGACATCTGCACACTTCTGTGGAGGATCACTCATCAACAACCAGTGGGTGCTGACGGCAGCTCACTGTTTTCCAAGGTGAGCAACAATAATAGAACTGATCAATCATGACAACTCTGGAGCTGATTGAGGGAGTCTTTTCTCATTTTGATCTATAATTGAGATGAAAATAGTCATTAGATTAAAAAGCCTCATTACCCGATTAACCATTATTACTTTAAAACTGATACATTTCTGAATGTCTTTGGTTTCCTACTAGTTATGTCTGTAATTGAATTAAAGAAACTGCTGAGAGCAACATATGCAGTTAAACCTCACAAAAGATTTCTGTTTTCTGTCTCAGTGGCAGCGCATCTGGTGTGAGCGTGGTTCTGGGTCTTCAGAGTCTGCAGGGATCCAACCCCAACTCTGTGTCTCGAACAATAACAACTTTAATCAATCATCCGAGCTACGACTCAGTGACAAAGGAAAACGACATCGCCCTCCTGCAGCTCTCCTCACCAGTAAACTTCACCAGCTACATTTCTCCAGTCTGTTTGGCTTCCACTGGCAGCACCTTCTTTAGCGGCATCAACACCTGGGTCACCGGGTGGGGCAACATTGCAAGTGGAGGTCAGTTAGACACTGGAAAAGTCTGCTGGTTTTAAGCTATACAGACCTCTAAATAATCCTACCAGAAACCTAAATAATAATGACAAAGTTCTTTGATTTTGGTAGGAATAATTTAGATGCATCTCAGCTGTTTTTGAGTCTTAAAAACAATCAGAAGCTTCACATGTTGTAACTGGATAAATCTTTTTCTTCCGTCAGTTTCCCTTCCTGCCCCACAAACCCTCCAGGAAGTACAAGTACCGATTGTGGGGAACAGACAGTGTAAGTGCAACTATGGAGCCAGCTCCATCACCGATAACATGATGTGTGCCGGGTTACTTGAAGGAGGCAAAGACTCTTGTCAGGTAATCTGCTTTATTAATGTTTTTTCCAGATTTACCACTAAATTTTTCCTTAACTGAAAGAGTGTCTGAACTTAAAGGGAGACTCAGGAGGTCCACTGGTGATTAAGCAGAACAACCGCTGGATCCAAGCAGGAGTTGTGAGTTTTGGAGTAGGTTGTGCTCAACCTAATTACCCCGGAGTCTACTCAAGAGTGTCCCAGTACGAGACCTGGATCAACAATCAAACCACCACCAATCAGCCGGGATTTATCGTCTTCACCTCATCAGGAACAGACAGTGATCTCAGCGTTTCATGTCCAGGAGTTCCGCCAATTACTACGACCACAGCTACAATGACTGCAACAACTTATGTACCCCCAACAACTTCAACAACCACTAAACCTCAAACTACAACAACTTTTATACTCCCAACAACTACTACAACAACCACGAAACCTTCAAGTACAACAACTTATGTACCGCAAACAACAACAACTACAACAACTGGTACACCTCCGACTAAAACAACCTATGTACCCTCAACAACTACTACAACAACCACCAAACCACAAACAACAACAACAACGTATGTACCCCAAACAACAACGACAACAACTGGTACACCTCCAACTAAAACAACTTATGTACCCTCAACAACAACTTCAAACACAGGTAAACCTGCAACTACAACAACTTATGTACCCTCAACAACAACTTCAAACACAGGTAAACCTGCAACTACAACAACTTATGTACCCTCAACAATATCTACAACAACGTATGTACCGCAAATAACAACTGCAACAAGCACTAAGCCTATAACTACAACTTATTTATCCCAAACAACAACTACAACAACTGCCAAATCTACATCTACAACAATTTACGTACCCCAAACTCCAACTCCAACAAGCATTAATCCTACAACTACAAATTATTTATCCCAAACAACTACAATAACTGCTAAACCTACATCTACAACAACTTACGTACCCCAAACTGCAACGACTACAGATAAACCTACAACTACGGCAACTTATGTACCTCGAATAGCAACTACAACAACCATAATTACAACAACCACAACTCCTACTAAACCTACAACCACCACCACAAGTTCAACCACTACGACCATCATTACAACAAAAGCGACGACCCAACCACCAACTGCCGCACCCATAGGTAACCATCTGTTATGAACAGATTAAAAGCAATTTTTAGTCAACTCTTATATCTGCCTAGTATAAAACATATAAAATAACTTTAATGAAAGTATTGTGTACGTATCAGGATTCCTGTGTTTTTAGTGACTAGAACACTTGTATGATACATCTAAACGAGTCTAAATTTAAAAAAATGAGTAGCAAAGTAAGTATTTAAAGTTTGTGCCTCTTTTCTGCAGCTGTGGTTTGTGGACTGGCAAACCTGAACTCCCGAGTTCTTGGTGGAAGTTCAGTAGTAACTGCAGGTCAGTGGCCGTGGATGGCGAGTCTGCAGAAGAATGGACAGCACGTGTGTGGAGGGACACTAGTTTCTCTGGATTCTGTGCTTAGTGATGCTAACTGCTTCTCGAGGTGAGTAACATCCAAAGCTGATTGCTTAACACAGACTTGTGTTCAGTGTGAATGGCTGGCAAGTCTTTGAAGAGCACAGATAGATGATAAAAACTTAACTTGTCCTAGAGGCCAGGTCAGCCATTTCTAGGAACCAGTGAAAAGCAGAAAAGCAGATTTTCCTACAAAGATTAACTGAAAACTAGACACTTAAAAATACTGAGTATGATAAACTCAGATTAAGACATGCAAATGTAACTGTGATAGGGAGGAAAAACAAAACTTGAAACTAGAACACAAGAACCAAGAAAAACATGAAACAAACACAAAAAGCAAACCAAAGGGTACAATCCTCACAACGATAGTCTTCACATCCATCAATCCATTTTCTTCCACTCAACTGAGACTTGGTCACAAGAACAGCGGTCTGAATGAAGGTTGCCCAGACTTCCCTCTCCCTGGCCACTTTCTGACAGAAGCTTCTTTTGGCCACTTGTACTCAATACCTCACTCTTTTGGTAAAGATCCAGAGCTTATGACCGTAGGCTAGTCATGGAACAAAGATCAACTAGTAAAGAGAGAGTTTTGCATTCTGACTCAGCTCTCCTTTTACCACAGTGGACTTGTACAGTGATCCCATGACAATGGACACACTCCTGTCTGCCTGTTGATCTCACACTCAATTTTTGGCTAGTTTGTGAACAAGACTCCAAGATATTCAAACTCCTTTACTGTGGCAAGAACATTGCACCCATTCAGAGACGACTTCCTCCAATTTAGAACCATGGCATAAGACATGACAGTGCAAATACTCACCCCACCCATTTCACACTTGGCTGGGAACTAAACCAAACCCTTGCTAGAGCTTCTGGCTTGATCAAGCATATCAGACTCCTTCACGTCCCTGGCTGTGCCTTGAAATTGTTTTAGTAAAAAAATGGAAAAAGGCAATTCTGCTGGAGTGCAATATGCACCAGGAACAGGTCCAACTTACCGCCAGCTGGGTGAACCAAGCTCCCTCTGCGTTCATACAGAGACCAACCTCGATTTGACTTCCTAGACTCCATACTCACAGAACACCACTGGGGATGCAGTGTAATGCCTTCTCCAAGACACTCAGGAACTGAATGAGTGAACTCCTGTGAACCCTCCAGCCCCCTATAGAAGGTGCAAAGTTGGTCCAATGTTCAATGACCTGGACGGAAAACACACTGTTGTTCCTGAATCTGAGAAAGGACTAATGGCCCCAACTCTGACTCTCTTCTCCAGCACCTTGGCATGGACATTCCCAGGGAGACTGAGGTGTGAGATTTCCCAGTAGTTAAACATACCTTCATTTCTTGGGGTTTCCAACATGGGGTTCAGGAATTGGCACTGTGACAGTTACGAGACTTTGCGACCACAACTTTGAACAGAGCAGAAACAATAGAGGTGGAGTGCATGATCCCAAATGGGACTTAATATCCCCAGCCTCCCTCGGTACCTGTTAACAGTGCAAGACCTCCCTGACAGAGGGTTCAACCAGATTTTACCGGGAATCCTCACAGTTCTGCCAAGAGTCTTGCTGGCCTTCTTCCCCGCCTCCGGATCCAACTCACAATTAGGTTGTAATCGGTGAACAAGCCTGCCCTTCTCTTTACCCGAGTGTCCCAGACACACACCATAAGGTGTGAGACAACACAAGGTTAATCATAAATCTCCTCTCTACAGTATCATAATGGGATGTTTACTGATGGACACCAATGTGTTTGAACATGGTTGAACATGATTTGTTATGCAAAATCTATGACAAGCACAGATGTCCAACAACAATTTACTGCTTGAGTTCACATCAGGGAAGCAATTCCTTCCAGTTACGCTCCTCCCTGTGCCACTATCCTACATGCTTCAATGCCTAAGCGGGAATTGAAGTTCTCAAGGAGAAAAAAAATAATTCCTCCTTGGTGCACATTCCAGTACCCACGCCAAGAAACATCAAAATGGCAGGAGACTGTGAACTTCTATTCAGCTTATAGCCCAAAACCATAGTCAGACACCCAAACAATAAGTCCTGATGTCCAATAAGTCCTATGGTCCAGGGTTAGAATGGTTACCTTTCATTGCAAGGTCTCAGGATTTGTTCCTGTGTCTAAGTTTCCTTGAGTAAGGCACTGAATCCCGCATTGTACCTGGCTGCCTGATCAGACTCCTTCATGAAAGCTCTACCACCATCCGTATGTAATTGTGTATATGTGTATTGATGAATGGAACTGAGTATTAAGGCACTTTGGTCCTTAGGGAAGGAAAAAAAGCTCTCTCTGTTTACAAGATGTACGTTTACCATCGATAAATGAAAAAAAATGAAAATGATTTCTCTGTTTTAGATGTGCCTCCAGTTCTGATCAGTCCTGGTTGAATCCATTGTGTCTTCCACAGTTCTCCTGTGGCGTCTGAGTGGACGGTTGTGTTGGGTCGTCTGAAGCAAAACGGATCAAACCCTTTTGAGGTGTCCTTGACAGTGAAGAGCATCACTCTGAGCAACCAGACAGGCTCCAATGTTGCTGTGCTGCAACTCTCCTCCGCACCCGTCCTGAATGATTACATCCAGCCCATCTGTCTGGACAATGGAAGAACTTTTCCTGTGGGAACAACATGCTGGGCTGCAGGCTGGAGTTCTGGACAGGGAGGAGGTGAGTCTACAGCACACAGAGATATGAAACACAAATGTTCTCACAAATATCAAAGCATCAGTTATTTATATATTTTCTTTTTCTAAACGTCTAGTGGAGCAACTTATGCAGGAGTTCCAGACATCTGTGTTAGACTGTGGGACAAGTTCTACAAGTGACAGCATTTGCACAGAAATATTCACACTGGAGCAGGTAAATGATAAGAAAATGAGCCTAATAATTAAATTAACTTAAAAAAAATGTATTGATAACTTTGAACCCAGACAGCAAAGAACTGCTGCTTCCTAAACTAAAATGCGAAGTTGATTTCACAAAAAACAAGTCTGAAAGTTGAATCTTAGTAAAATACTTTTGTCTGTCAATCTCACAGCTAATGTTTGGAACCAATATTAGATTACAATAATCACACTGTTGTTTGTCTTTAATTTGTCTAAAGCCTCAGTCTCAATTACTTGGGGATATTGGCTATCTGTGGGCGAACAGGGCTCAGACCCGTATGGGGCACGCCGGTCACCCACCAACACATTCATCCCCAAGTCGTCACGTATTGACGCTTGGTTGAGGACCCCTCAGCATCACTTTTTGACATTTTTGGGTGTCCTCAACTCGCCTTTTTACTTGCTGGCTTTACATAAAATCAAGGGTCTGCATCCCTCAGGATGTAGTACCAGACGCAGTACTGGATGCGGTACCTGATGCGCACTGGTCCTCGGGACGCATCCAGTACCGGTACCCTAACCTTAACCTGGTACTGGTTCGTGTCTGATACCCTGTCCAGTTCGCGCCCAGTACCGCTTCTGGTACCGGTTTGGGTCCAGTGTGACATCTGGCCCAGTGTCGGGTTAGGATACCGGGTCAGGGTACTGGGTATGGCTACCGGTGCACTACGCATCACAGTACTGGACCGGTTCTGGTTTGCGGCCCAGAGGTTGGGGACCCATGATTTAATGGTAACAGCGAGTGGGTTAAAAAATGACAAGTTGGGTACACCAAAAACATAAAAAAATGACGCTGAGGGGTTCTTAGGGGTTCTGAGAATGTGTTCGACCCACACAAAATTTTTAAGATCTCTTAGACCTCTTAGTAAGCCTGTAGAGAGAAAATGTTCATGCACACTTTTTTTAAAGGACATGCTGCAATTGACAGGTTATAGTGAACACTTATCCAACGCAGGTATGAAATATAGGTGACCCTTTTTAAAAGCCTTGAAAAAAACTTGAAACAAGATACAGCAGCATGATGAGCTTAACTGACATTATTTCTGATGTTCACTAGTCAACTTTGATGACTTTGCTAAGCAAGCTAATTGTTTCCTCTGTTTTCCATTCCTCAGGGTGACTCTGGAGGTCCGCTCATGTGTAACCTGGATGGGTCTTGGTACCAATCGGCTGTGTTGTCATATGTAAACGGCACATCCAGGGCAAAACGGGCTACACCCATGATGGTTTTTGAAAAACTGACCAACTTTCAAGACTTCCTTTTGCGCACAGTGGGAACATTCTTGTCTCCAACCACCACCAGCACAAATGCCACCAATACTACAGCATCTACCAATTCCACCAACTCTACTTCAACTCCTCTGGCTTCAAACGCTACAGAGGGAACTCCATTTTCCTTCAGCTTCCACCTCCTCATCCTCTCTTTGTGTTTTCTAATCGTCTCACATAACAGTTGAACTTTTCCAGAATTACATGATGTGAAGTCCTCAAATTAGTTCATTTTGTTTCCTGGTTGACTACATTTTTTGTTGACATACAAAACTATGGCCGAATCAGAGTTCCTCCCCTGTCCCAACGGCTTCTCCCTACCCCTACATTTAGACCTCAAAATGGAGAGTAGAGATGTGCAAAAAGTGGATATTATTATTGCTTGATGACATCATCAATAATCGCTGGTCACCTAGGTTAGCGCGTGACTGCCAGGGCTCAGTAAAATAAAAAAAGCAATATCAGTTTTATAACTTTATAAAGAAATGCAAAATTAAAAAGCCATTCCTTACATTTAAATGTAAACTTGTGTGCATCAGAGCACACCCTCATGAAGAACCGCATTAGATCACCCTACAGGCATAGCCATAAGTCACTATGACTCGTCTTTAAAAAAACAAGTTCCCACACCTCTACCGCTCCAGATGCCCCCACAACAGGGATGAGCCAGAGAGGCAGGGGGAGGAATTTGGAGGTGAACAACAGTATGTCCATTAATGTCAAAGAGCCTGTTGTTCTGGTACTGTTGGACCTAACATCAGCGTTTGACATGGTGGACCATACAGACCTGTCTCTACTAGAGCATCACGTCGGTTTTGTGGTGACTGGTTTAAGTCTTATTTACCATGGAGAAGTTTTTCGGTCAGGACTGGTGAGGCATCCTCATCTGTGGCTCTTTGGTCCTGTGGGGTACCTCAAGGTTCTATCCTTGGCCCTGGTCTTTTTTCTCTATATCTGCTGCCACTTGGTTCTGTCGTTGATGGTAACTAAAAGTTTAATGTAGACTGAACAGATTTTTATGTAAATTTTTATGACATCTGTTGTTTTCCAGGAAGATTTACTCAGTTTCTAAATTGCAATACTCTGCAATCATTTCTTTAAATACTGGTAAAAAGATGTTTTTTACTTTGTGCAATATTTTGATGCTTACATTGAATTAATTCTTCATAGTATTAGCATATTAATGTTTTAACATTTTTCCTGTAAAGATGAATAATTTATTTCATATATAAAACACATATAATAAAATAAAATTGTGACTCTATGTATTCATGAATACAACTGTTTTATATTGTTCCTTTTTTAACAATATTCCATTTGATTAAGGCTGAAATTCTTAGACTCGTATTGAAAACTAGAGTTGAACTGAGAATTTAAACTGGAAAAGTTGAGGACCAGAGCTGGAGAATGCTGGTTTGATTCAAGCTATGCTGTTCACCTTTTGACACATCCCATCAGGGGTCCTCACATCAAATCACCTTTCACTGATTTGCATAGGCACATCTTCATATTTTATCCACAAACATTAAATAGCAAAACGTTGGGGAAGTATTAAATATTGACTAGTATGAACTGTTTTCATTATTTTGTTTGTGAGTCGATCCACAAAGCAGCAAAAGTTTGTGGGTGTGGTCAACTTTGTCAAATTCGCTATAATTTTTCAGCGGTCGAGGGCAATGACCAAAACCCGCACCCCCAGGCTCAGATGTGATCCCCTGCTCCAGCTATTTCTGATTTATAAGGTTAGAACAGTTCTCTTGTGTTGCACGCTGACGTGCAGGAAGAACCTTCCCTCTCCGTTTATTTACTCTGTCATGTTGACTTTCTGCTGCAGCTGCAGGTCAACAATAGAAAACTTCAATTGATTCATTATTGATTGCTGAAAGAACAAAGAAGCTGCTTTACATGTTGAGAGTTCAATTAAAAATATCCATCAAGGTCTGCTGTGAATTTTTGTGCTTCTACATTTATGTAAAGAGCTCTTCTGTATAAACTAACAGTCATAACAGTCAAACATACGGCCCGCGGGCCACATGCGGCCCTCCAGATAGCTCCAATCATGAAGGGAAAAAAATGAAGCATGTTGGGGTAAAAAGGCAAGTTTCTAGTCCATTCCTGTGGCAAGTTATGGTTATTTATAGAAATGGCTGCAATGTGGAATTCTGCCACTAGGGGAAGCAAAAGATCAAGAAATAAACAGCATTTCTTTCCAAGGGCGTGAAACATCCATCCGGGTAAGATGCAGTTAGATTCTCTGCCAGCCTCACCACTGTTAACTTGATATAAAAATGATCAGGTGTGACACCACAATTACCAAAATGTCGCCAAAAAGACAAAAACAACAATAGCTCTAATAACAATAATAAGTGATTAGACTATTAGGTTGTCTGAGGCATTTTTTCCAAATGAGAGAAAAACAAAACAAAAACAAAGCTACAGGTAGATTATGACATCTATAAAGAGAAACTTCACTTATATAATTTACAACTGAGCAATGCAAGAAAGTCCTATTTTTCTGAAATTATTACCAAAAACTCCCATAATCCTCGGGCCTTATTTAATATAGTCGACAGGTTGACAAAACCCCCTGTGTCAGTGGCACCAGAACTTTACTCCACCAAAGCCTGTAATGACTTTGCCAAATTCTTCAGGGACAAAATCATAAACATTAGACAAACAATTGTTTCACCAACTACAAGTTCAGGATATGAACCCTATCCACTAGAAACCAGTATAAACCCAATGGCTCAGTTTCAACCCATAAACAGTAAAGAACTGCAGGACATTCTATGTCAACTGAACTACTCCTCCTGCTGTCTGGATATTCTACCCACAAGCTTTTTCAAAAAAGTTTCAAAGATCCTGGAACCAGCCCTGCTCCAGATTGTCAACTTGTCGTTAACATCTGGTGTTTTCCCAGAACCACTGAAAACAGCTGTAATCAAACCTCTCCTAAAAAAGGACAGTCTAGACAAAACTCAAATGAACAACTACAGACCGATATCAAACCTGCCATTTTTAAGTAAGATCATTGAAAAAGCTGTTTTCCATCAGTTAAATGAATTCCTAATAAATAACAACTGCTATGATGTCTTCCAGTCCGGCTTCAGACAGAACCACAGCACTGAAACGGCTCTGACCAAAGTGACTAATGACATACGTTTGAATACAGACAGTGGAAATATGTCAGTGCTAGTTTTACTGGATCTCAGTGCTGCGTTTGATACAGTCGACCACGCAATACTACTCAGACGACTGGAAAACTGGGTGGGTCTCACTGGGCCAGTACTAAACTGGTTCAAAACGTACTTAGAAAACAGGAAATATTTTGTGTCAATTGGTAACTTCACTTCTGAGCCAATAGAAATTACATGTGGAGTGCCCCAAGGCTCCATCCTGGGACCACTTCTATTTAACATCTACATGCTCCCACTGGCCCAGGTTATAAAGAACAACAACATTAGTTACCATAGCTATGCAGATGACACACAGATATATATTAGACTGACACCAGGAGACCGAGGCCCTGTACAGGCTCTTGGTAAATGCATTGAGGACATTAATGACTGGATGTGTCACAACTTACTTCAATTAAACAAAAACAAAACTGAGGTTATTGTCTTTGGGGCTAAAGAAAAAAGGTTAGACGTCACTACAGAGCTTCAATCTATTCAACTAAAAACTACCAACCAGGCCAGAAACTTGGGTGTAGTGATAGACACAGACCTAAATTTTGATAAACACATTAAGGCAGTCACTAAATCAGCCTATTATCATCTCAAAAATATCTCAAGGATTAAAGATCTGATGTCTAAGCAGGACCTGGAGAAACTAGTGCATGCTTTCATCTTTAGTCGACTTGATTACTGTAACAGTGTTTTTACAGGACTACCAAAAAAATCCATCAGGAAACTGCAGCTTATTCAGAACTCTGCTGCTCGGGTTCTCACAAGGACCAAGAAAGTAGACCACATCAGTCCAGTTCTGAGGTCTTTACACTGGTTACCTGTCTGTCAGAGGATAGACTTTAAAGTTCTGTTACTGGTTTATAAAGCTTTGAATGGTTTAGCACCAAAATACATGACTGACCTCCTGACCCAGTATGTACCAGCCAGACCTCTCCGGTCATCAGGATCCGGTCTTTTATCAGTTCCTAGAGTCAGAACTAAACATGGAGAAGCTGCATTCAGCTTCTATGCTCCACAGATCTGGAATAGACTTCCAGAAAACCTTAGATCTGCTGAAACACTCAGTGTATTTAAATCCAGGTTAAAGACTCACCTGTTCTCAGTTGGATTTGATTAATATGTATTCAAAAGTTTACGTCCGCACTTTTTATCTATGCTTGTTTTAAATTAAAATCTTTTTACTTTCTTTTAATTTTATTTTAATGATTTGAATGATGATGAATGACATTTTTACTATTTCTTTTGATTGTTTCTTTTAATGTTTTATGTAAAGCACTTTGAATTGTCTCTGTACATGAAATGTGCTATACAAATAAACTTGCCTTGCCTTGCCTTACAGATAACCAGATGATTTCAAATTATTTGGTTCTTATGGTACAGGTCCAACCCATTTGAGATTAGATGGGTGAATCTAAAATGAGTTTCCAGCAGCCAGACCTCAGAATGCTCTTAATTAAGTCTGATGAGCCACTTGAACCTGACCGCATCAAATAAAGCTCTGCAGGTCGGTAGAAAACTGGAACACCGCCACCCTCGTCCAGCTGGACATGGTGCTGCAGAGCAATTTAGGAGTGGTAAGCATATTAAAGGTCTCCTCCCTTTTGATTAATTCCCTGATTTGATTGGTTTGTAAAAATATGAAAGTTTTGCAACAGTTCTAAACATATCTGATGTACAACAGACGAGTTTTGTTAAATAAAGCAAATTTCAGTGTTGGCATGTATGTTTAAAGACCCACTCTGATGAAAAGAGTGTTTTTAACAGTTTCTTTTAGTTTTTTCTGCTCACATATATAGAAAATTAAGATTAAACTAAAGTTTCTGTTGTGAATAAAATACCTTTTGAAAAAGATGGTATGTGTGATGCAGAAAACACACTGGGTAGGTCATCTGAGACATCTGATTATCCAGTTTAAACTTGGATAACTTGTGATAAAGAAAAAAAATAGCAAAAAAAAATGTATCAAACTATTCTAACCAATAGAACGACTGAATAACAGCTGTTTATTTAGCAATGGAAGTCAATGGGATTTTGGTTTCGTAAAGGTACTTCCTCTTTGAAACCCCAGGGGAGGGATCACTCAGTCCAGTTCCATATACAGTCAATGGATGTACACTAGCAGAAGAGAGTGTAAGCAAAGATTTTTTTTAGGTATGTAACAGTTTTGTTGTTATCATTGTTTTTATTTCATTTAAAATATTGCTTATTTTCATTTTCAGTGCTTAAAGAAGTTTGTGTTGATGATTTCTTAATCTTTGTCAATAATGAAACCAATATTGACTCAGACGTTGAGGGGGCAAAGCTTTTTGCTAGCCCCCCCATCTCCCCACGTAGCTCCACCCCCACCAACAGCCCCACCCACAACAGCTCAGAGGTGAATTTCTATTCAACTCCTGGCGCTCTGCAGAAATTATGTCATAGAAAATAACCCATCCATCCATCCATCTTCCTGACCGCTTCTTCCCTTTCGGGGTCGCGGGGGTGCCGGAGCCTATCCCGGCCACTGATGGGCGAAGGCGGGGTACACCCTGGACAGGTCGCCAGTCTGTCGCAGGGCCTCAATCACACACACATCCACTCTCACATTCACACCTAGGGGCAATTTAGAGTCACCAATTAACCTATGAAGCATGTTTTTGGACGGTGGGAGGAAGCCGGAGTCCCCCGGTGAAAACCCACGCATGCACGGGGAGAACATGCAAACTCCACACAGAAAGGTCCCAGCCGGGATTTGAACCAGGGCCTTCTTGCTGTGAGGCGAGAGCGCTAACCACTTGCGCCACCGTGCAGCCCATAGAAAATAACACTTTTTAAAATTATTTTGACTTACAAACCACTTGAAACACTTTGAAAATCGATCAGAATATGATCAGAGTGGGACTTTAAACACAGAGTTACGTGAGTTTGTGGAATGTAACAAAGACCATATTTATCTCTTTGTCCTGATCAAATTGGTAGGAGTTTTGAGTGCTGAGGTGATGTTTGTTCATAGTTGCTTTGTTTTGGCCTAAATCATCAAACTATGTGGAAAAATGATTCACTGAGCTGGAGTTTTGTGAAACTGACACTGATTACTTCAAGATCGATTGTCTGGATACCAGATATCGCCATGAAAGAGGAGTGAGTTTGTTTAAAAATTATTTTTCTTATTTTATAAACTAAAACAAAAAGAATATATAACATGATCGATTTAAAATATTCTCAATTCTTAAGTGTTTTGTTTATGAGTCTGTTTCAGTTGAAATATTTCTCATTAATTTATTGTTTTTTCTCAACATAACATACCACACCCATCAGGAAATTTTTTATCTGTTTTTTACTTCAAATTTTATTTTTTCACACTTTTTTCTGTTTCTCATGTTCTTTGTCACTTTTAAGGTTAAATTATTCTATTTATTATTTAATAACTTTTCATTTCTGCTTAGTCCCAAGAACGCCATCTTCAGTTTATTCATGGGGGGTGAGGGGAGACGTCCTCTGGATGCAGCTCCTGAAAAAACTGTTAAATCAGTAAAACACCTTTGACTTATTTGTGATATTTAGATTTCAACTTTAATGAGAGAATGTTCCTCCATAAATGACGAATGTGAAAAACAGCCTCAAAGGTTAAGAATTAATCCAGCTGATGCACAAGTATAAGAAAAATATGACCACAACTAAGAAATAACAGAGAAAGAAGACACAGTCTATTATTTTAGCCGTTCTCCTCAAGCGTCCTTCCTGTGCGTTTGGTTTGTCCTGACGTCCAGCTTCCTGCTGCGCCGCTCTCACTTCCTTCAGGATCCCTCTCAGATGGTCCTGCAGTCCATCCAGAGGTAGGACCTTCTCCGCTGGTTTAACCTCCGTTTTCTCTAGAACTTCTTCAGGCTCTGAAGGAAACACAAAGACAAATGCTTTTCTTCAAGTCACTCTGATTCATAAATAAAAAAAGAGACTAAAGTTGAACCTTCACGACTGGCGGAGTCTTGCTGAAGATCTGAAGAGCTTCGACCAGAGAAGTCTGCGAGGAAGCCCACCAGCATGGTCTCCAGGAGACTGAGCCACACCACGGTGAAGACAGAGACACAGTAGCTGGCTGGAATGAAGGTGCAGAGATGTTACAGGACCTGCTGAGACCGCTTCCAGAATGTGTCCGCTCACCGATCATTGGAAGTTTGTCTTCAGTTGAGGGCAGGATGTCGTTCAGGATCAGCAGCAGGACAGAGATGGACAGCAGGATGGTCACTTTGAAGCCCAGCTTCTCTCCACTGGACGCACTGATGAAGAATGAAGCCAGATCCAGGATGAGAAGATAGAAGAGCGGCAGGATCAAGTTGATCACGTAAAGCATCGGCTTCCTCTTCAGTAAGACCTGCAGAAGATCCGGTTAGACGCAACCTTCAAGAATTCCAGCATTTTCCCAGACCTGTCTGTACCGTGTATCTGAGTTTGCTGACGCTGATGTTCCCGTTAATGTGATCATACAAGGAGACCTCCATGTTCTGCAGGTTCCACTCCCCCTGGGTGATCATGAACTCATCGGACAGACTTGTGATGACGGAGCTGTTCTTGGCAGGGCCCAATTTCAAAGAGCTGGCTGTGGAAACAGAGGAAAACTGTTCAACAAACGTCAATCAGGTGTCAGAAGAACCAGCAACTCGCAGGTCTGCGGGTATGTTACTGTCATAGCTCGTGGAGGAGAAGGTGATGTTGCAGTGCTGCACGTCAAACGGGAACAGCGAGAGGTTCAGCTGGCAGGTGGAGGTCAGGCGCTGGCGTGTGGTCGTTACCATCTCACCGCTGGACATCAAGATGAGCAGCGGATCTGATCGAATGCTCCCGGTGTCCGAGGCGCTGAAGAGGCAAATGGAGACGTGAGGGTTCTGCTCAACAAACACTTTCCCCTCATCAAGTCCCCTCACCAAGAGTGGACGCTTCCCCCTGAGCCCCCTCATCTATCCCTTCACCAAGGCTCTTTGTCTTCTCTCTCTGTGACCACTCTGTTTTTCTCACTTTTGAGTACTATGGATCTGATCAGTTGGACTGCAAATGCAATTGATCAATCTTCCCCTCCATGAGGAGTGGGAAAGCGATCCCCACTTTTCCAGGAAGTAAGGCAAGGCAAGTTTATTTGTATAGCACATTTCATGTACAGAGACAATTCAAAGTGCTTTACATAAAACATGAAAAGAAACAATCAAAAGAAATAGTAAAAATGTCATTCATCATCATTCAAATCATGAAAATAAAATTAAAAGAAAGTAAAAATTTAAAACAAGCATAGATAAAAAGTGTGGACGTAAACTTTTGAATACATATTAATCAAATGCAGCTGAGAACAGGTGAGTCTTTAACCTGGATTTAAATACACTGAGTGTTTCAGCTGATCTAAGGTTTTCTGGAAGTCTATTCCAGATCTGTGGAGCATAGAAGCTGAATGCAGCTTCTCCATGTTTAGTTCTGACTCTAGGAACTGATAAAAGACTGGATCCAGATGACCGGAGAGGTCTGGCTGGTACATACTGGGTCAGGAGGTCAGTCATGTATTTTGGTGCTAAACCATTCAAAGCTTTATAAACCAGTAACAGAACTTTAGAGTCTATCCTCTGACAGACAGGTAACCAGTGTAAAGACCTCAGAACTGGACTGATGTGGTCTACTTTCTTGGTCCTTGTGAGAACCCGAGCAGCAGAGTTCTGAATAAGCTGCAGTTTCCTGATGGATTTTTTTGGTAGTCCTGTAAAAACACTGTTACAGTAATCAAGTCGACTAAAGATGAAAGCATGCACTAGTTTCTCCAGGTCCTGCTTAGACATCAGATCTTTAATCCTTGAGATATTTTTGAGATGATAATAGGCTGATTTAGTGACTGCCTTAATGTGTTTATCATACATTCTTAGCTGGATATGTGAGTGACCTATGAGGCAAGTGGTGCATTCTCTGCCCGTGGCAACTCTCCCTGAAAGATGTCAAAGATGTTTACATCATTGGATTAATGATCTCCTGCTGTCTGCTGATTGAAACTGGTGGAATCTGGAAGAACTGGAACCTGGTGGAGCCGCTCACAGCAAAAGTGGGAGTGCTTTGCGATGGGACACTGAGAGCCGTGCTGACTCTGACTGAAAAATTGAATGGATTGGAGGCCAAGATCGATGCTCTTTTGACCTGCGTGTATCGTAACGAAGTCTCCTTTGGGAAGATGGAAACCAGCTTGGAGTCGGTTATGGTTCAACTTGAAGGAAACCATGAAAAGGGACTTGGATTAGTGACTATTCCACCACAAAGCACTACTTGTGGACTGGGTTTAAATAATCCTCTCTAATCGGACGTTCCCTTGGACGTACCAAAACAAATCCGCTGAAAGTGTGATGAGCAGAGCTGGTTGTCATGGAAGCCCACATTCCTCCCCTCTCCACGACCTTCTCCCTAGTTTACAACGCCTTGGTGAACTCTTCTTACTCCCTCAGGCTATGCCGTGATGCGCAGTGCAATAACGCACGGCTAGCCTGGCGTGGGGGCGCTGTGTGTGGATTTTTCATCTTTTTGAATGAATGTTGCTTAAATGTCGATGTATTTTTGCTTCTACTGCAATCTATGCTTTGACAGGTTGATTTTTGAGATCATATCCTGAACTTCCTCATGGATCTTTTCTGGGCGATTAGCACTTCCTGATCTGAGCGACTGCTTCCCAAATCTGGACAACTCTTTGGATGTGTTGCTCTACCACCAGTTTCCCTTGGTATCAATAAAGTTTATCGTCTTATCTTGTCTTGTGCAGGTCTTCTGGTCTCTAATCCTGGTTCTTCCACGCTGCTTGTCGCAGTCCGATCAGATGTGTGGATCCAGCCCAGCAGTGAGGCTGGAAACAAGCAGGGTGGTAGATTCCAAGGATGAGTGTTGGAGACTTCTCCATCTCCAGTTGGATGGAGGATGGAGGTCATCACATTGCTCACAGGAACAGCTCTGTCACAGAGCCCATGAAGCTGGTGCGATAAAGCCTGCTATGCTAGCCATCACCCAGAGTCCAGAGGAGCTAGCGAGTGCTTGCCTATGCTGCCCTGCAGGGGTTTGGCTGTCTGTCACATGGAAAGCTGCCACAGGTGCCGTCCTAGCGGGAGTGATTGTGCCAGCTCCATGACTAATGATGTTTTTCTTATTTTCAAAAGAATCAATAGGACAAAGATCCTCCTGTTAATTTTTTTCCCCCTCTCCGGTTAATGCAGGCCAGAAATTCCTCAAAGTGGGCTACTGACAGACGGAAATGTTTAAGCTGTCAGGCGCAGCTCCTGCTGTGAGATTGACGTACACGACACCAGGAGAGACTCTGAATGGTCTGGTGAACCCAGACATGTTGACATGTTTGCCAGCGCCTCAGTACAACTCTCCAAAATATATAAGTCCAAGCTACTCGCTTAACATCATCCATGTTTTCTGTGATGTGGCAACAAATGAAGTCCAGAAAAACGTTGGCGTTTGCTCTGCAGCTGGGACTTCAAGACGTTGAGCAATAAATTTGATGTGCATCAAGAGAGAGGCTCCAGATGCAAATTTGACGCACAAATTCCATCCAGTGTGAAAGCCTCATAAGGCGAGCTGGGTGGATGAAACTCAGAAACTGTGGAGTCGTGTTCCTCTCAAAAGTTGGACAAAGGACCTGCTTGATCCACAGGGAAGGTCTACATCTGGTTAAATGCTGACTGGAGAATTATTTTCTCAATTATAAACCAATAAAAAATGGAAAACAATGACAAGTCTATGACTGACAATGGACTTAATGAAACACAACTACTATTTCAGCACTTCAGAAGACAAGAAGGTTGCTTACTCTTCGTCAATGCTCACATCTGGGACCCAGACGAGTGACTTTAGGATCGTCAGTTTGTCGATCCCGCAGAAGTCCGAAGGATTCCAGGTCAGGAATTCATTTTTCCAGCGCTGATTAATAAAAAGATGACAAACATTAGAATCATTACAACACTGAGTCAGTGGAGTCCCTGTTGAGAAGTCTTACAGTTTCTATCCAGACTTGGCTGGTGACCGTCTGAAACTTCTCATCCTGCAGACAAGCACAAGTTATGGAGCTGGCAAACATCCCTCCTGCTATTAAACATGAATTTCCAGAAGAAACTTTTGACTTGGCCCACTCTAACCTCTGATCTTAAACCTTAGGAGTTCAAATCTAGTGGCTAACGAGTCATAAAAGTTGTACACTGACCAGCAGAATCTTTAACTGAGACACTCACCACATCCATGATGCCATACATCACCATGTCTAAGGAGACTTTTGAGGTTTGGTTCCAGCTGTGCACGGGTCTCATGACCTGGAGAACTTGACTGGACGTTGTAAGGTTCAAATAGTTCAGCAGACCATAATATGAGCAGTTTGAGAGATGAGTGCCTGGAATGCCTGCATGGATCCAGTTTGAGTTAAATGAAAAAAATCTGATTTAAAGAGACAGTAAGGGTCCTAACTCACCAAACGTCAGGAAAACGAGCATCCGGAGAGCCGCCATGGCCGAGTGCTTCAGCCTCAGCCGAGGAAAAGCCTTTATAGGGATCCAGCTGTTTACTGAAGAACACCGTACAAAAGTGAAAGATGGATCTGTTTAATCAAATCATTGAGGAGTAAAGAATGTTCTTTGTGTTCTGACCTTTGAAAGACACACGACCCGACCATTTCTATTGTGGTTCTGCAGCTGCAGTTAAAAGTCAACATCTCCATCAATGAAGAGCTTACATCACCTGCAGTCAGCAGGTGACTGCAGTCCCGGGCCACGGACACCTGAAACGCATTTCTGATACACATTCCTGAGTCATGATCATCAAACAGACGCCTGAAACACGTGCATAAAACATACACATTAAACACACACCTGAATTATGTCACCGAAATTGACACCTTCAAATATTCAACATTTTGAAGCAGTGTGAGGTGCAGATTCAGTGAACAGGTTCATTTGTGTAATAACCCTAATTAAAAAAAACAAAACAAGAGAAGACGTTTGTGATTAAAGTCAGACTGAAAAACGGTCGTGTGTTTCATGGAGACAAACCATACCTGGACGCTCCATCCAGAGGATGAGAAGGTTTGACGATTCAGATTTTCTCCAGAAGCTCCACTTGAGATGAAAGGAAAGCCCAGTTAGCTTTAGGGTGAACAAAACACACCACCTGACCCTTGAAAATCTGTGGTGCTGGGCTGTGTTGGGTCATGAAAGGACTCCACAGGCGAGCCGGTTGGCCTGGATGCTGTGAGGTAGCCCCTGCTAACCTTTGCGTGTTCTTCGATGAAAAAATCTCAATTGAAATTTTGTCCTTTTAATGAAAAGTTGTTCTCTATGTGGCTTCAATATCTGGCAGGAAAGAAGGAGCCTCATGAGCCTTAATACCTTCTATTCTCGTCTTTACAGTATATGCATCTTGAGTGGCCAGTTTCACTCTCCCTCTGCTCCTGCCAGCAAGATAATTTATAGCTTTGTTTTTCAGTGGAAAATACTGATTAGGTCCTTGAAGGACCCCCTAACTGGTTTCAGCTGGATTGCAGCTGTCATGGTTCAACCCGCTATGTCACTCTTCAACCACCAGAGGGAGCTCTCACCTGAGTTTTAACCACACCATCTGTCTTCACCTGGACTCTGATCATCATCAGCTGTTTCCCATCTCCTCATCAGTGCCTCAGTATTTAGTCTTCTCACCTTGGCTCACTGCGAAGTCTTGTTTTGCCCTGCAAACAATCTGAGCATTCTACCGATGTCCTATTCTCTGGTATTTGCCATCCTGTCTCGCTCCTTGTGTTTGACCCTTGCCTGGACTCTGATTACATTCATGTCTTTCCCTTTCTCATTAAACCGTTTGCACATGGATCCAAACATCTCAGCCTCTTCATCACAGTAGCTCCTTAGGATTGAATAAGTGGCTTAATTCAATTTCAATTTCATTTATATAGCCCAATACTACAACACAGAAGTCTCAACAGGCTGGTAATTGTCTAAAAAACATAAAATCACTCATCAGATATAGACAATAGCTGGTTGCTGAACTGAACTCAATTGAACTGAGAAAAAAAAATGCAGTTTCAAGAAAAAAGAAGAAATCTCTGGGAAGTCCACATGACAGAGGGATCCTCTCCCAGGATGGAGAGGCAATGTACCAGGACTGTTACAGAAGAATTAGCTTTGTTAACTCTACAACTACATGTTTGAACAGTGTAGCAGTGGCTCCATCCAGATAGAACTGGGACAGCTGGGGGCGTGAGATGAACTAGAGGCGAGGTCCACAGCCAAAGGCAAGAGCACAGATGAGGCACCTGCAGTCTAGAATCTGCGTTTTATACAGCACCAAGCCCAATTTGTCACAGATTTTCAGTTTGATACTTATCCTTAGTTAAAACTAAATTGTATAGGTCTCATTTCACTATGTTACAACAACTATGAGGCTCACGAGTTCACATCTAACTCAAGATGTCTTGAGATGTCTTATCTTGTTGTTTTGGTGCGGTGTAGAGCTGCTGAAAGGCTTGGTGTGGTTTGCTGCCAACTAGTAAAGAGTTTAGGTGGAACAGAAAAGAAAGACACTGAACAGCATCTTTGCTTATGGATTATTAATTAAATATCATCTTGGCAGTATTTTAAAGCAATGCAAGTATTACGATATTTAACTGAATTGATATTTTCTTACACACTAACTTTAACCTTCCGCAGGTTGATCGTCTGCCTGAAGAAGGTCCCATTACAGACGCCCACGCTCAGGATGGGGGGAGGTTCTGAAGCTTCCACTCACATACTCACAAAAAATGAACAAGAAAACAGATTTGGGGCAAAAATGAAAACTTGAACTTTGCTGTTAAATAGTAACACAGGTGCAGCAAAAAGAGTCGCTGATGCTGCATCAGCATGAAAAAAAGGTGTTTGTCCTCCAGCGCTTTCAAAGTGAATTAAAATTTGTAAAAATGTTCACATGGAGTGAAATTCTAGGATCTGAACATTCATATAGCCAACTGTCCAGCTATTTCTAAAGGCCTCACTGGTGCTTTTGTGGCTGTAATGAACCTCTTTTTGTTTACCTCAAAAAAACAAATATTTGTTCAAGATAGCAGGTTTGTGATCAAAAAGATAAGGAAGAACCTCAGTGCAAGGTTTTGTAAATAATACTTTTTCAAAAAAGTACATGATGTGTAGGAGGCTGATTTTCTGAAGGGTCACATGAGGAAAAGCCTGTAATTTACTAACCAATCACATCAGACCTGCAGTGTCCACACATATAAAAATATGGTTTTCACTGAGGACTGATAATGACTGCAGAGCACTGGTCTGGTCCATCCATGTTTTTTTTTGCTGTGACTAAGAATTATTTATGCAAATTGTTCGTTTTCTGAAGTGCCTTTTTTACATTATTATTTTAAAAACTGTTTTCTTTCCACATGTTTTACAATAGATACAACAGAGAGTATTTTATCAAAACTACATGCAATATTTAGTCTTTAAAACTAAGAAGAGCGTTGATATTTAAAAACAAAAAATAGTTCTATGAAATACTTTAAAATGTCGATTGTTTTCGATCCAACAAAACAAAGTCCTTTCTAAAAAAATGCTTTCATAGATAAATGTTTATTGAATTTAAAATGCAACGGATTTTGCTTTTATTTTTAATTTTTACATTTGAATTGTAATTTTTTATACAAAATTCCAAATTGTAAAATGTATTAAATGTATGATAAAATTGGAAAGAATTGCATTCTACTTTGAATCATGTTGTTGATCTTGTTGATTTTCTGCATTATTTATAATTTTTCTATTGCATATTTAGCTATATTCAGTCTATTTTACTTTATTTTGCTATTCTATTTTATTTTACTTTTATTTTATTTTATTTTACTTTATTTTGTTATTCTATTTTACTTATTTTGTATTTTACTTCTGTACGGACGCTGGTACTTGAATTTCCCTGAGGACCTCCAAAGGGATTAATAAAGTATTTTCTACTCTATTCTGTTCTATTCTATTCTATTCTATTCTATTCTATTCTATTCTATTCCATTCTATTCTATCATGACTCAAAAAAATCCATCAATTTGCTCAGAAC
>NC_050519.1:1917316-1953105 GCF_002922805.2 Oryzias melastigma
GGGGGGGGGGGGTCATCTTCTGGCTTTAAATCCTCCCACCTGCTACCCACAGACCGCTCGTCCCAGCCGTGCAGTGAGTATTGCATTCCGTTGTGTCCAATGATGTTTTAGTTATGAACTAAAATGTTTTCTGCAGGGGTCCTCCAACAAAATGAGACTTCCGTCCTGCCTTTTCTTCATCGCTGCTTCCTTCATAGTGGGAGGTAAGTGGCTCATCTTCTTTTCTAAAAGTTGTGATTCTGCTGCAAACTGCAGGATTTGGTCTGCGAATAACAGCAACATGTCAGACCTGTCCGCGGTGCATGTTGGCAGGGCTGCCCTTTATCACCGGTTCTGTTCGTAGTTTCTATGGACAGAATCTCTAGGCGCAACCAGAGGCCAGAGGGGATCTGGTTTGGGGACCAGAGGTTTTCCTCTCTGCTCTTTGCAGATGACGTTGTTCTGTTCTGTTCCCCCACTGGGGGGGTGGCCCTGGTAAAAACACAAGACACGCTGGAGAGACTACGTCTTTCAGCTGTCCTGGGGACGCCTTGAGGTCCCAGAGGAGCTGGAGGAAGTGACCGGGGAGCGGGAAGTCTGGGCATCTTTGCTTAGACTGCTGCCCCCGCGGCCCGGTCCTGGAAGAGCGGAAGAAGATGGATGGATGTTTTCTGCATATACCTGTATCATGGAGCACAGATATTTTGGAAGCAGGTGGAACTCAGAACCTGAAGCCCTGACTGAAGAGCATCTTCTTAAAATATCTTTATTTTTGTGTTTCTCAGGGACTCTGTCCATGAGGACGGTCACGTTCCCTTATCAAACAAGCCACAGTTATGTGGAGATTATTCCCATGATGGAAATGGAGCTGGGGGCTTTCACTCTGTGCATGCAGGTGGCCACAGAGATCACCGGTAAGCAAAAGAGCATCCTCTTTGCGTACAGAAAGAAGGACAACGAGCTGAATGTGTGGCGGGAGTTGAACGGCAGGTACGCGGGAATGTTTTCTACGTTCCCATTTTGAACTGAAACTGAAAGAAGGACAATTTCTCTGTCTTTAGGATCTCCCTCTACCTGGGAGACGGTTACAGTGACTCCTTCAAAGTCCCTGACCTCGGCCCCCTGAACTCCCACCTGTGTTTGACCTGGGACTCCAGAACAGGCGCGACGAACCTCTTCATGGACGGCAGGAGAAGTCTGACCAAATTCCTCCGGAAGGGTCACATCATACCCGCTGGGGGCAAAGTTTTCCTGGGGCAGGATCCAGACGACATTGAACAAATGCAGTCAGGCTTCAATGCTGATGAATGTTTAGTCGGAGAAGTGTCTGATGTCAACTTGTGGGACTCGGTTCTGTCAGACAGTGAAATCTGAGACTTGAGTTCTGCAAAATCAGCGCTGAGGGGAAACGTCATCAACTGGGAAACGGCAAACCTCAGAGAACGTGGAAACACGGAGATTATAAACCGGCGGGTGTAAGTCCAGGACCGTCGGTGCTGCTGTGGCCAGCTTGAACTGCTGAGTTTGGAGCAAATAAAATGAACTTTAAAATGTTTCCAGACTGTTTGAATTCATTCTTGTTTGTGACATTTGTGAGCTGGTTCTAAGGTGCAAATCACACCAACAAGAAAACACAACATTTGAGACCAAAACCAGCTGCTTTAATGTCTGAATTTGACATAAAATTTTAGATTCTTTCTATTGCAGGAGGAGATATTTATGACAATAAAGTCATCCTATTGTTTAAATCACACATGTATTGATTGAAGGGATTTCTGAGGAGCAACAACCGTGTGTGTTCTTAGGATTTCACACAAATCTGAACCATAGTGGAATGTATGTGAACTTGAAACGGCGAGGTTTGTTTAAACCTATGGAAATGAACATGTTACTGAGACGTCACTGTAATTTATGAAAACTAAATATAGTAAGGAAGGAGAAAAAGTTTATCTAAGACTGCCTTTGGTATGTTAAGAAACATAAAGATGCTGTGGAAACTCAATCACATCGACAGGACAGATAACTGCAGACAAAGAGGACGTTTTTTTACGTTTTCAAAGGTGCAGGAATGTTGTCAGGTCAGAGCGGATGACGCTGCTTTCACTCTCTTCAATGAAGATTTGTTACATCCTCATTCTGGTTTCAGACAAATAGATGTTCAGAGATCTGAGGTCAGAAGCAAACTGGATTTTTGTTCGTTAACTGGATGTCAAGTATCTTTTAAAAAAAAAATGACTGAGTCTGACATAATGGGAGCAGAGTCATGAGAAGTTTTGGGGTGAACCTGCAGGGATGGTTGACAATTGAACGGAGTAGCTTCTTTACTTACAATTACCCATCAGATCTTTTACACACTTGACTCTATATCAGTTTCTGTACAAAAGTGTAAACGTATGTTTAGAGTCGGGGGCTTTGAGAGCCACACCACAAAGGGAATTGCTTTGTTAGTCACTTATTTTATCACTTTTAAATATGTAAATACATATTTGACTCTGAATTTTATTAAAAGAAATAAACATTTTCACAGACAGAGAACTGGAGGAGCCGGTGGGGGACTGGAGAACCGTCCAGGGTGAGCCCCACCCTCTCCTGACCGAGACTGGTAGTGCTTCGGTGAGCAGGAATTAGTAGGTATTTATGATGGATGGAGAGCTGAACATTTGTGCATCTTATTAGGAACCCTAATTATAAACACAGTTTCATAAAAAATATATAAAAAGCTTTAATAAACCAAAGAGTATTTGAAATACTTTTAACCCCTTGATGCCTCTTTTTTCTAAGTCATAAAAATGTATCAAAAGGTTCACAAATAATTCCATAAATCAAAGTATTTAATCTCATTGATGGAGAAATATCATTAAATATTGATAATATTTAATAATAACACATTTTCTTAACCTATGGATGATTATAATGTTCGGATTTATCATTTAAAGCCATCAGGAGGGAAGTTCATGGAAAAAGGAAGGTTACAGTTAAAATATGTCTTTCGCTACAGGTTTCCGTCTGTGAGGAGGAGCTGTCACACAGGTGAGCCACAGGTGGGTGTGTATAAATACCTGGTGGTTTTACTTTGAGAGCAGATCTGTCGTTTGGAGTCATGGCTTTCAGGCTGATCTCTGTGGCTGTGCTGCTGCTCTGCACTCAAGGTAAGAAGCTTCACAGCGGATCAGAACCACAGTCAGAGTCGGAGATTCATTTAATAAAGAAACTTTTCTGAAACGATATTAAAATCAACATTTTTATCCTGCAACATTCATCCTTTATATTTGATCTGTCAAATCTTTTTAGCCTCACACTCCTCACGTCAAATATCAAAAACTGAAATTCCTTCACAGAATGTTCAGCTGCAGGCCGGTTCTGTCAATGGTTTCAAGTCAGACTGCCTTTTAAGGAATCATAAAACCTTTTACTGAAATGTCAGACAACTCGCATAGTATTTATGTTTCTCCAAAAAATATCAGGCATTTTCATTTAATTAATTTTCTTTTGATAAAATGTAAATTTAACTTTTCCTGTTACCAACTTGAACTTACAATAACTTCAACTAAATGTGGAAAATGTTGTTTTTTTATTCACAGGATGATCCCTTTGTGACATAAAATACACACAATTATTGTTCTGATGTGAGAATTGTTTGCACAAGTTTACATAAATGTGTGAAAAAGTTTGTGTTACTTTGAACATAATTTTGTAAGAATGAAGAAAAAAGCTCATACATCCATGGTATTAAAAAAAACACAACAACAGAGCAGAAAAAAATCAACATACACATTAAAAAATTGTTAACGACAAATTATCAAGAGGACATGGACCTGTGGGTCACACAAAGAGGAATAAATTAACACTGAATCTGGATGAAAACAGGTTTTACATTTGATAGAATGATGAATGTATTTATTTCAAAATTGAACATTTTGGAGTTTTTATTTTAAAAATGAGGCTTTTGTTCTCATTTTAGTGCCAATTCCACCAATGAGTTGATGAGCTTCAGTGAAAAAGGCAAAAGCTGCGTTCGTGTGGTGTTGGAAAAATGACTCCCCGACACGGAGCATTCAAAAACAAAAAACAAATCTTCCAAAACCACATGAATGCAGAATAACTTCCTGCACCTAAGCAAGAGTCAATGTATTTGTCGATCACTATCAATGGGAGCACAGCAGAAAATCAAACATTGATAAGGTTATCAATAGGATTTGTTTGGCGGGCCACGATCGGCCCCAGTTTGCCCTCCCTTGACTTAAAGGATGACTATCATTCCACTCTTTGGCTAAAATAAAATGAGATACATTGAATGAAAAATAAATTACAAAATTTTACTGAATTTCTTTTTTAAAGTTTATTTTTCTTCTTTTTTACAGTGCTTCACTTCTTTTTAATCTTTATTATTCTTAAAGCCTTTAGAGCTTTTTGTGTTCGCATGTATAAAAGTTAATTAACAGATCGATTGATTAGCTGGTCGGTCAGTTGAGGGATTGAAGAGCAACACTTAACAGTCTTTAGGTTCACAGTTAAAATGACATAATTGACAAAAAGAGGTAATATGATTGTTTTTGTAGGGATGAATGAGTAAAAAATTACAGTAAAGAGGAAAGAAAAACGAGTATAACAGTAAAATTTGACATTTTAAAACTCTCAGAAATAAAAAAAGAAAAAAACGTACAAAGTCGTGATTATTATCTACTACTTACTGTCATTATAACATAATCTGAATTTATTTGAATTCTATCAACTAAATTGGAGAATAACAACTCAATATAAAATAATTGGGTTTAAGGTTTCTCGTTTGATTTGCGACGTCTTGAAATAAATTTGGTTTTACATAAAATACCTGCTTTGAAACTTTGCGGTATCATTTGAAATGATTTTAATATAAGTAAATGAAGATCCAAGCAGGTGAAACAAAACATTTATGATTTAGTGGAAAGCTAAAAGTGTCCATCAGAAACGGATTAAACAGCAGTCAGCTGAGCCTTTGTTAACAAACCTTTCATCACTTCCTGTAAGCATGACTGAAAAACAACAAAAGCTTGTGTTGAAAAAATGTACCAATCGAGACAGTAAAACCAGTTTGTTATTTCCAGGAGCTGAATGTAAAACAGGTTCATGACATCACTGAAAATTGTTTAAGAGATGACGGAGCAGAAAGTCCTGCACCGCTCAGATTCTGAGGAGTTTGCAGGACTTTTATTTTGAAGGTAGCAGTGGAAGACAGTTGACTGTAAAACTCAGCACCTCTGAGTTTCTCAACCACCTGAACTGCCGCCATCCCAAAGATTATAAACTTGGCATAAATCAAAGAGTGATGTTTCATTCTGTTTTGTTTCTCTGTGTTTTCTTCCAGAGAGTGTGGCTCAGCTTTCTGGTGAGTAAAAGTTTTTGATCAAAGTTATCAGCTTCTTATGTTTCTGTTTTTTCAAAGACAATTAGAAACACTGACAGTCTCTGGAGTCCCAAAGTCACCACAAAAAAAAGAAAATTAAATTTTGAAACATAATCACAGTAAGAAGGTAAATGAGAAAATGTGTGGGATGAGGACATGTTTAAGGCTTCCCAACCCTGATTCCCAGTCATTCTGTTGAAGACAGACATTTAGGCCAAATCCCAATTCTTCCTCTGCCGCTCCAATTGGAGGAATATTTTGAGGGGGTAGGTTTGTCCAAAATTTCTCAAGGGATATCCCTCTGTTCAAACACAATGCATTATGGTCTATATCAGGGGTAGGGAACCCTGGTCCTCGAGAGCCAAATTTCGTATGTTTTCCAATATACCCTGCTCTGGAATGTTCTTATTGGCTGGAGACACCTGAACCAGTAATTGTTTGAGGCCCTACTCATGACTGATTACCTGGTTCAGGTGTGTCCAGCCAATAAAAACATGCCAGTACAGGGTATATTGGAAAACATGCGGGAAGGTGGCTCTCGAGGACCAGGGTTCCCTACCCCTGGTCTATATCCACCAATGTAGTGAGCATTAATGAACAGCTTTTTTTTTTATTATTATTATTTTGCAAAGACTTCTGGTAAATTTCTAGGGCACTTGATTATGGAATTGGCTGTTCTCATTAAATCCTGGGTCCCCAAACTCCGGGGCACAAACCAGTACCGGGATGTGGAGCGCACCGGTGCCCTAACACAATACCAGTATCCTAACCCTACCTGGTAGTTTGCGTCCAGTACTGCATCCAAGCCTGGTTCATGCATGGTTCCGGTACTGGTTCAGGTCCAGCACCATGTTAAGTAACGCGTCCTGTGCCGGGTTAGAGTTAACGTACCTGTACTGGGTTTGGGTACTAGTACTAGACGAGTACCGAAGACCAGTCCGCGTCCAGTACCCCATCAGGTACCACATCCCAAGAGCTCCGGACCCTTGATTTTACAAACAGCCAGCACATCAAAAAACGGCAAGTTGGGGACACCCAAAACGTCAAAAAGTGACGCAGAGGGGTCCTTAACCAAACGTCAATATGTGGCGAGTCGGGGGGGAGAATGCGTTGTTCCACCACACCCCAAAGGTGATCTATTGGGTTAAGATCTGGGGACTGTGGAGGTCATTAGAGTCCAGTGAACTCATTGACATGTTAGAGAAACCAGTCTAAGATGATTCCAGCTTTGTGACATGGAGCCTTGTCCTGCTGACAGTAGCATCAGAAGATGGTAGTCTGTGGTCATAAAAGGATGGACATGGTCAAAAACAATAATCAGATAGACTGTGGTGTTGTAACCATGCTCAATTGGTACTAAGGGACACAAAGTGTGCTAAGAAAATATCCACCCCACTACTATGCCACCACCACAACACTAGGCAGGATGGAGCCATACTTTCATGTTGTTGGCATCAAATTCTGACCCCACCATCCGAATGTGGCAGGGGAAATGGAGACTCATCAGACCAGACACTGTTTCTCTATCTTCTAGAGTCTGTGTCAATTGTAGCCTCAGTTTCCATTTTTTTTTTGCTAGCAGGAGTGACACTCAGTGTGGTCTCCTGCTGTTTTAGTCCATCTGCCTCTAGGTTGGACGTGTTGTGCATTCAGAGAAGCTATAGCTCTTCTACAGACCTTGGTTGTAGCCACTGGTTATTTGAGTAACTGTTGTCCTTCTATCAGCTGGAACCAGTCTAGCCATTCTCCTCTGACCTCTGGCATCAACAAGACCTTTCTGCCCTCAGAACTGGACATTTTCTCTTTTTCTGACCATTCTCTGTAAACCCTAAAGATGGTTGTGGGTGAAAATCGCAGCAATCAACAGTGTTTGAAATACTAGCATGTATGGCACCGACATGCCATGTTCCAAGTCACCTCAATCCCGTTTCTTCCCTGTTCTGATGCTCAGTCTGAACTGCAGCAGATCGTTTTACTTGATCATGTCTACATGCCTAAATGTATTGAGTTGCTGCCATGTGATTGATTAGAAGTTTGTGCTAATGAGCAATTGGACATGGTGTACCAAATAAAGTGGCCAGTGAGTGTATATATGAAACAAACTTTTGAGCAGACCAAATAAAATTGAAACAAATGTGACAGGAAACTTGAAACAACAAGCCTTTGGAATTTTGTGAGAGATCTATGAGGTCCAGCAGTTTTTGAGTCCACAGAAACTAAACCAGCAGTTTTTCTCTGCAGTTTGTGGTCAGGCTAATCTGAACACCAGGATTGTTGGAGGACAGAATGCTCCTCCA
Organism: Oryzias melastigma; assembly: GCF_002922805.2. Classification (NCBI taxonomy): domain Eukaryota; kingdom Metazoa; phylum Chordata; class Actinopteri; order Beloniformes; family Adrianichthyidae; genus Oryzias; species Oryzias melastigma. The sequence goes on from NC_050519.1 coordinate 1,924,976, forward strand.
GGGTTCTGGCCCTGGCAGGTCAGTCTGCAGACATCTGCACACTTCTGTGGAGGATCGCTCATCAACAACCAGTGGGTGCTGACGGCGGCTCACTGTTTTCCAAGGTGAGCTTCAATCAAACTAATGGTAGTACTTGTATTATATACATGTTGACATGTGTCTGTATAAAGGCTGTGAAGGCAACAAGTATGTTTGTGATATTTGAGTAACCTTTTTGACAGTAACAATGATCTCCAGAAATGTTTTGCCTCTTTTTGTAATTTTGATACATACTTGAGATCAAAAACAGTCATGAAAAACTTTCATAAGAAACCATAGATTTGATCAACCACACAAAGTCCAAAGTCAGTCCTCGAGGGCCGGCCTCCTGCTGGTTTCCAGAAACCCTGCCTTACCTGCTGCTGATTACCTGGATCAGGTTCAAAGGCAGGTTGGTTGGAAAGCATGTAGAACACCGGCCCTTGAGGACAACCCTGCATTAAAGCTTTGGTTCTAAACTGTTTTGTTTGTGATTAAAGCTCCAATCTACACGTCTCACAGTTTTAACATTTCTGTTTTCTGTCTCAGTCGCAGTGCATCTGGTGTGAACGTGCTTCTGGGTCTTCAGAGTCTGCAGGGATCCAACCCCAACATGGTGTCTCGAACAATAACAACTTTAGTCGTTCATCCGAGCTACAACTCTGTGACATCTGATAACGACATCGCCCTCCTGCAGCTCTCCTCACCAGTAACCCTCACCCCCTACATTACTCCAGTCTGTCTGGCTTCCACCAGCAGCAACTTCTACAGCGGCATCAACACCTGGGTCACCGGCTGGGGCAACACTGGAAGTGGAAGTAGGGTAGATATTTTACAAACAATCAGAAGCTGTTCTTTCATGGACTTCAGATGTTGTAAATGAATAAATCGTTTTCTTCCCTTAGTCTCCCTTCCTTCCCCACAAACCCTCCAGGAAGTACAAGTGCCGATTGTGGGAAACAGACAGTGTCAATGTAACTATAACACCGTCTCAATCACGAGTAACATGGTGTGTGCCGGGTTACCAGAAGGAGGCAAAGACTCTTGTCAGGTAAACATCGTCATCTTTTGTATTCCAAAGGTTTCTCTTAGTTTCTTCCTTAAATGAAAATGTTTTTGATCTTGAAGGGAGACTCAGGAGGTCCACTGGTGATTAAGCAGAACAACCGTTGGATCCAAGCAGGAATTGTGAGTTTTGGAGAAGGTTGTGCTCTACCTAATTACCCTGGAGTCTACTCAAGAGTGTCTCGGTACGAGACCTGGATCAATGCCCAAATCACCAGTAATCAGCCGGGATTTATCGCCTTCACCTCCACTGGAACAGACAGTGACCTCAGTGTGTCGTGTTCCGGAGTGCCCCCAATTACAAATGTCACTACTACCACTACTACTACCACTACTACTACTACAACCACAACTACAACAACTACTGTACCACGAATAACAACTACAACAACCACCACACGTCCAACCACTACAACCACCACACGTCCAACCACTACAACCACCACACGTCCAACCACTACAACCACCACACGTCCAACCACTACAACCACCACTACAACTGCGACTTTTGTACCTCGAACAGCAACTACAACAACCACTAAACCTTCAACTGCATCAACCACCACACGTCCAACCACTACAACCACGACTTCTGCCCCCCGAAAGACAACTGCATCTAAACCTACAACTACAACAACCACCACACGTCCAACCACTACAACCACCACTACAACAACAACCACAACCCGGTCACCAGCCACCACACCCAAAGGTAACCATTTGATGTGAACAGAATAAAAGCAATTTCTAGTTACTTTTCATATTTGCTTGTTATGAACAGATACGATAAACATTTACAGGAAATAACTTCATTAAAGTATTATGTACACATAAGGAATCCTGTGTTTTAGTAACTGAAACCATCCATCCATCTTCTTGGCCGCTTCTTCCCTTTCGGGGTCGCGGGGGTGCCGGAGCCTATCCCGGCCACTGATGGGCGAAGGCGGGGTACACCCTGGACAGGTCGCCAGTCTGTCACAGGGCCTCAATCACACACACATACACTCTCACATTCACACCTAGGGTCAATTTAGAGTCACCATTTAACCTATGAAGCATGTTTTTGGACGGTGGGAGGAAGCCGGAGTCCCCGGTGAAAACCCACGCATGCACGGGGAGAACATGCAAACTCCACACAGAAAGGTCCCAGCCGGGATTCGAACCGGGGCCTTCTCGCTGTGAGGCGAGCGCGCTAACCACTGCGCCACCGTGCAGCCAGTAACTGAAACCCTCATGTATTATATATGAATGAGTCTTAATTTAGCAAATTTTAAATTTTAATTTTAGTTTAAGTGTTTATTAAGGGACAATCCATAAAACAACAGTGATTCCATGAAATGTGAAAAAATGTTTTGTGCAATGTTATAGTATATTTGCAAGCTTTCAGTTGTAGTCTCTATGAAAGTACCGGAAAGTACAATAAATAAAAAAAGAACATTGTTGGAATTCACCTGAATGGGATAGTGTCATAAGTCAATAGAAAAAAGCAGACAAATAGAAATAGAGAGGTGAGCAGCAGATCATGAAAATACACATAGAGCAAGGAATAACTGGACGTTATACAAAAACCACACCTATTAATAACAACAAGCATACAATCAGTGGGAATTTGTACACAAGGTCATAGCAGGTATTTAAAGTGTGTACGTCTTTTCTGCAGCTGTGGTTTGTGGGCGGGCCCTCCTGAACTCCCACGTGTTAAATGAGAGTTCAGTGGTAACTGCAGGTCAGTGGCCGTGGATGGCGAGTCTGCAGAAGAACGGACAGCACGTGTGTGGAGGGACACTAGTTTCTCTGGACTCTGTGCTTAGCAATGCTAACTGCTTCTCAAGGTGAGTAACATCCATACCTGATGAGTGAAAGCAGACTTGTGTGATAGGAGTAGTCGACCGTGTCAACACAAAGATTTCAGGTTTTGTTCCATTTCTTTTGCCCAAGTGTCCAGGTGTCGTTGGGCGAGACACTGAACCTCACAGTACTTTGTTGGTCCGAATGGCTCCTTGCATGACAGTGGAGCCACTATCAGTGTGTGAATGGAAGTGTGAGTGTAAAGGACTTGGATCTTAAATTTACCATAAAAAAAACACTGAATAAAAGAGAAACAAACCTGAAAAGATTGAATCAGTTTCCATTTTTGGCCTGGTTGAATCAGTCATGTCCTCCACAGTTCTCCTGTGGCGTCTGAGTGGACGGTTGTGTTGGGTCGTCTGCAGCAGAATGGATCAAACCCCTTTGAGGTGTCGCTGACAGTGACAAACATCACTCTGAGCAACCAGACAGGCTCCAATGTTGCAGTGCTGCAACTCTCCTCCCCACCCGTCCTGAGTGATTACATCCAGCCCATCTGTCTGGACAACGGAAGAACTTTTCCTGTGGGAACAACATGCTGGGCTGCAGGCTGGAGTTCTGGACGGGGAGGAGGTGAGTCTACATTACAGCATAAGAAAACGCATGTCTGAAAAGGGTTTCATTTAAACACTTTTGTTCAACTTTTAGAAGAAGAAGTTCTTCAGGAGTTCCAAACTTCAGTGCTAGAATGTTCGAGGCCAACAGCTGCAAATGACAGCATCTGTACCACGATGTTCACGCTGGCTGAGGTAAAGCAAAACATTGTCTGGTTTTGACATTTGAAGCATTTCCTGAGAACTGTTGTGTGTTGATGATGGTAACGGTTCAGTGTCTTCTGAGTGAGAGTGATTCCTGCTGGGTCGTCTGTCCTCCTGGTCGTGGACTGCACTTCTACTTCATCTTGACTATGGACTTCATCATCACTCGTCCCTCAGCTCCATCTGAATGAACTCTTAGATACATAGTTGTAGAAGCTAATCTTTCTCTAACTGTTCTGGTATCTCCTGTCCGTCCTGGGATAGGATCTCTCCTTCATGTGGGAATCCCTAAGGTTTCTTCTTTTTTCCTGAATCAGGTTTTTTTAGGAGTTTTTCCTTACCGGGAGGGAGGGTCTAAGGGCAGGGATAACCAGCTTATTTAGTCTGTTCAGTTTTAAACAATTGTTCATATTTTGAAGCCCAATGAGGCAAATTCCTTTGTGATTTTGGGTTATATAAATAAAATTTAATTGAATTGAATATTGGGAAAACTCTAGTCTGGAATTATAACAACAGAAGACTAAAATATTCACATATTTTATAACAGTGTTATAGTCGTGATCTGAAAGTTTTATCCAGTAAACGTCCTATAAGTTCTGTTACCAAAACAGCGGGACACACAGTATGGGCAGCTTGATTATTGGTGCCTGGTATGGTAACAAGTTCATTGACAGACAAGATAGCACTGTTTATTCTTTACATCCCTAGTAAGCAGTGATTGGTCCAAGTTGGTCTGACTCATTGTTACTATGGCAACCAATCTCACCAATCAGCAGTGAGCTTATTGGAAGGCCACACCTCTACCACTTGACAGCGGGCTTCACGGAATCTGTCAATTAAACGTTTTGAAGGTAGTTGGAGGGGCCAGCAGGCTCCGCCTACTTTTTTGGGGGGGTATCTGACTGGTCAGTTTATAACTGAAATTTTAATTAAACAAAAAGAGGATTATTAAGAATGGTTATTCTGACCCACATTAATGAGTAACAGCTGTTTGGAATGCCATGGGGGCGGAGTCACTCAGTGCAGTTCTCATATACAGTCAATGGCTGTGACAGACACTTTTTTTCTCTCGAATAAAGAGAACTGTCATGGAGTACATTTCATTAAAGCCACCAAAGAAAAAAAAAACAAATTCTTAACTTATTTGGTGCAGATTCTAAGTTGACTGTGAGGTTGTAAAAACTGAAAAGATTTCCCTTCTCCGTGTCCAGGGCGACTCCGGTGGCCCGCTCATGTGTCAGCAGGGCGGCTCTTGGTATCAGGCCGCCGTGTTGTCGTTCGCACGCCGCTCCCTGAGGAGAAGACGAGCTGTTGCCGTTGCCGTGATGGAGTTTGAAAAACTCAGCCAGTTTGAGGACTTCCTGGTTCAGACGGTGGGACCGTTTCTGCCTTCAACCATCAACAGCAGCAGTTTCAACCCCACCACGCCCACCACGCCCAACACGCCCACCACGCCCACCACGCCCACCGCCTCCGTCTCCACCTGCACCTCAACGCCCGTTTGGCACATCCACAAAAAGATTTTCTTCTACTTCCGTCTGATTTTCCACACTTTGTGGAACATCATCTCCTCAGAACATAAACATTAATCTTAGTCGCACTTTACTAATTTAATTCTCTATATATTTTTAAACTAAATCTAATTATCTACTGGTTGGTTGTTTCTTTTTTCCCATGAGGCAAAGACCTGATGATTGAACAGGTGTTAAATCAGAAGCCTGAGCCTCTGCTGTAATAAATGTATTGATGAATTAGTCTGATTCTTCAAAGAATGTTCTCCTCTCTTAGGAGAAAAACTTTGTTTTCTTTATCTCAAACCTCCAAACTGTTGAGAGAAACGTGGACCCACATCTCAACATCGTGGTCAACGGTTTGACTTGGTTTCTAAAATATGTGCGATAAGAACAACTCGGAATTGTGTCATTTTTTATTCTTCATACTATTTCCTAATTTTTAAAGACTGCAAACATGTTTACTTGCCTGACATGAAGAAAAACTAACAATAAAGTATTGGAGTGGTACATGTGACTTTCTATTACAGCATGATAACATCATATTAATATAATGTTGTATTATTAATATAATTCTAAATTATTGAATTTGTTTTATTCAGTTTATTTATATACAATAAATTAATATGCAATAAAAGTTGTTTACAAAGACAGTAACAAGGAATCACCTCATAATATTCAGAAACTGTTCAACCAAATGGATGGATGTTCCTCTCTGAGGGGTTATGTATAAACAACCAGCAGTTAGAAGAAAAAATATTAAATATCCAATTATTTATTTGTGAAATCTGGATTGTGGAAAATGACAAAAAGAAATTATGTTGAATATTATGGACTAATGTGTGGAAGAAATAGCTGGAGGGATGGACTTCCCCTTTTCAATTTATATTTTTTATAATTTTTATTTTTGAGTTTAGTTTGACGGAGACTTTTTTATTAATATTATTATATATTTTTCTTATTTAATTTGTGGTATTTAGAATATGTTTTCTTTTAGATGTTCATAATAAAAAATAAAAATCTAATGAACTCCAGTCGCTTAGAAGAAACTTTGTCCAAGAATTTTCTTTTTTGGCTAAAACTGCATAATCATAATTAAAAAACCATTGGTAAAAAATTTTAAAAATAGATCAAAAGATGATCAGAGAGGGACAAAACCTTAATTTTCACCTAAAACACTTCATGACCATTTTAAAGCATGGAGGTGGTGGGTTCATGATTAGAGCTTCTGTCTCGTAAGAACAAAACTTGTTCAGCAACAAAAGCTTCCACAGTAAAACTATCATTTTGAGGGTTTACTTTGGTGTATTATTAAAATCTATTTTTGGCAGAGCAAATTCTGAAGACAAAAGTTTCTTTCAAACGCTTTTAAGTCGCAAGAACATTAAAAAGAAAAAAAAAGGACGTGAATTGTTTCTAAAAGTTGAGGCACATTTTTACAACAGAATGTTAATGCTACACATTACAGTAAATACTTCTCCCATAAAGGAACCCGAACAGTCGGGCCTGTTCGACGAGTCCTCAGATGGTGAGTTTGAAAGATAAAGAAGTTATTTTTGTAGAATAATCTTTGACATCTGTTTGCTTTCATCCTCTTCCGTGTGTTGACAGCCAGGATTACCTGATTGTTCCTGATATCTGTAATGTTTTGGATCACATGAGGATCTCAGATCAGGATGAAGAAAGGTTTAAAAAGAGTTTAAAAATAGCAATTCTGTTTCTGTGTTCGGTCCAAAACCAAATACCTAACAATGCTTTACAACATGCCTGTATCACTCCCAAATATGTTCTATTAAAGAAGGAACATGTATCAAATTCTCCTACATGTCTGGTGGATAAACTATAAAGAATTCCTACAGAAGCCTGATTTATGGAGACCTCTGGAACTCTAAACCTGGGATTCTCAGCCCTTTTCCTCAGTTTCCGTGTTGTCCTGCGTAAACACACCTGATTCAGCTCATCATCCAGCTCTGCAGAAGCCTGATGATGTCATCAACAGCAGGTGTGATGGGCTGAAAACATGGGGGACGGTGTTCTGTGAGCGCTGTGAGTTCATTCAAGTTTTTATGGGAATTTTTATCAAATGAAATGAAAAGGTTAGAAATCATTCATTTATAATGCTCACTTTTTTCCACACTTTTTAGCATTTATTTGGACACAGAGTTCTTGAACAATAAGCCTGTTTTCACGCCCCAACAGGACCCTCAAAACTCAACAAAACACAGAGAACTGATGACAAAGTGTCATCACAGAGGATAACAATAATAAAAAATAAATAATAATGGACAGAATATACAAGCACACATAACCTATTAAGTTATTAAGCCAGTAAAAGAATGAAATGCAAACTTTATTGTCAGCAATAACTCAAGGGGAAAAAAAATAGAGAATTTATGACTTCTGTAACTCATATTGAGCAGACATTTCACAGACAGAACACTTGCAGGAAACTCATTCAGGCGCAGTACGCAAGTACAACATCACCCACATGTAATTTAGAGAGGAGCAAAATTCGATTATTAGATTAGCACATATAAAGGTGTCTTTTCATCTGCTCCTGATTCACAGCTTCCATAAAGAAATCCTCAGAAATGTAATTTTGAGCTGGATTTTCTTCAAACATTTCCCCCATTATTTGAAAATTGACCCAAAAACATGTTAAAAACACAAAAAAAAACCTGTTTTTGTAGTAGTAGGTTCTTAACCCGAATGCATGCGAATCAGTTCACCTGATCGAGACCAAAGCTGAAGAATTAAAAAAAAAACGTTTTGAATTGAATCTAGTTAAAAAGACTTGACTGTATATGTACATATTAACTAAGGAAACCTGTCAGATAAAATAAACATTTTTGTCCCATAACTATCATCTGAAACACTATATCATCCCAGCTGTGAATATTATATTATGTTAAGACTATTCTACCACATGACACAATAAACACACAGGTCTATTATAATCTAAAAGAGATTGTGTCACAGATTCGTTCTCCTTTGGCGCCACCTGCAGGATATCTCTTGTTGTGAGACGTCTGTACTTTCAGATGGAGGGCCTGAAACTATTTTAAGATACTATTTTAACACTTACAAGCTATAAAGTTCTCCAACATGAACACAGATTCTGCTCTCTAAACATCTCTTTAGCCCTCAGAATGTGGCAAAGAGGAACGATGTTAATGAATGTATGAATATGAAAAAAAAAACAATTCTAAGGTTAAAAAATGCCACTGAATGATCCTTCTATGCATTTTCAGCATATATTGAAGTAATTAAGGATCTCAATAAATATAAGCCGTGTCAGATGTGTTCTGTAAAATGTCACATGACCAGAGCTGTTCACTTCCTGTTTGTGCCAAGATTGAACCTTTTCTCAAAGAAAAGGTTAGAAAAGTATGTTTGCATAAAAATAGGACATTGGGATTTGGTTGAATAAGTCATATGCATTTGAAATTAATCAACTTTGTTTAATGTGATCATAGAACTCACAAACATGATGGGATTAGCCAGGTTAACTGTAGGTTAACTATTCTACTTTATTTTCTGCTGGTATCTATTTTTACACACATAAACAAATACATTAACACACACTGTGTGAATGTGAGTGTGACTGTAAAGCGCTTTGGGCCTTCTAAGAATACTACATTTACCTTTTACCACACATACACATGGCAAAGACAAGCTTGCGAGAAGATTTACTACAGGCGGGTAAAGCAGAACTACAGCAGAACTGAGTGAACTCTGAGTCAGACTGGGGTTGTAGGAGCGACTGTGTTTGCCCCACAGGCTTCTGGGTCACATTTTACAAATCCAGAAAGATTTTTCATAAATTTTGTTGACTCTGGGACAAACAGTGTTCGAGTAATGGCAGTTTGTCTTAAAAATAAAAAAATCCAGCGTCTTCACTTGAGCTGTGACATCCGATCCAGAACATTCCGTCCGTTAAGTTCCATTGAAAATTGAAAAATGTCCCAAAAATTGCAACAACTGTAACTCTATTTGCATAAAAACCACAAGGTATGTTAAAAATCTAAATACAATGGACATTGCTCAATCGTTTTGTCTCTAGCAGAAGGTATGCAGAAGTCCGTATGTTTTTAAAGAATTTGAAGAATTTCTCATTCATTTCAAATTGTGAATATTTTGCTCAGTATTTCCAGAACTTTAAAGTTTACAAATAACAAAAATACAAGCAGTAATGTCCTGAATGAGACTGAAGGTGAAACTGAGATTGAGTTTTTTACGAGCTGAAAAATGTCACATCATCACAACAAAAAATAAAAACTATTACCTTTTAGAAAACAAAAAAAAAAACATTTTGGGAAACAAAAGTAACAAAATGTTAGAAAAACAAAACACAATGAGGAAGCAGAAAAGGCAGGTACTATGGTTAATCTCTGATTAAATGATATTCAATATCGTTTCATGTCCAATCATCATCCAATCAGCGAGTGCACACACAGGGTGTGCACGTGAGCCGTATTTACCCGCTGGGGCAGTTGAACTGAGGCTTAAAATAATCATTTTGCCTGTTCACGTTCACCTGTCAGTGCTGGATTTGACGGCCTGCAGCAAAAGTGTCTGATCGTCGCGTCTGTCTTCAGAGTTCACGTTCAGAGCTGTGAGAAAAATCACAAAGTAAACGTGAAACTGCAACTTAGACTGAGACAATTAGACAAAAGTTAACATACTTCATCTGGTCGATTTTATTCAGTACTGATTTATTTTTCAAACAATAGAATAAAGTTGAAACTTTCATCAATAAATCCTTATTTCCTACATTGAAAAGCCTTAAAAGAATCCTGATTCATGAATTTGATTTATGCAGTTTGATTTCCTTTAAACCTGCGAGACACATCAAAACCACACGTGAGGAACGTGTCTGCTCAAAACAAGGCGTCATTCTGATGCTCGACTTCCAAACTCTGCAGCACGTTTACAAGAAAACCTGTTTAATCATTATTAACAGAAGTGTTTTTGAAAACAGCAAAACCGAAAGAGAATAAATCAATATTTACAGATCTTTAAGAGGTAAAAACTTTGAAGAATTAAATGTTTCATTTCTGTGTCTTCATGAAATTAAATTCATTAAGAAAGAGGTCTATAGATGATAGAAGCCCAGACTTCATATCGTGTTTGTCATGTGCATAATGTAACTGCTGCTACATTCTTGTCATATTAGAAAATCCTGCAGAATGCAGCAGTAGTTCACGTTTGTGTGTGTATTTTTCTCTAATACTCGTTGTGTTTCTGTTTAGTTAAAGGGCCTATATCATGCAAAATGCAAAATGCAAAATCCTCTTTTTGAGCTATCAAGTATGTTATAATGTTAATTCATCACAAAACAACACAATGTGGTGTTTTGTCCATCTTAACCATCTTATAAACCATTCTAATGGCCATTTTAAAGATAAATTCTGTTGTTACTCAATGCAATCATTTTAGGATTTTATATTTTAAAATATGTTTATCTTTCTTTTTTTCCTTTCTCAACAGGTCTTGCCTTTTCCCAGGCCACAGTTCAAAATCAGAATGCTGTTCTTATTCTGTCCTGCCTGGATAAGTAAAGGTTAAATCAAAAAATAAATAGTTCCAATCGTGCATCTCTGAGCATTCCTCTAAAACCCCTCCCTCTGAGCACCAGCCCCGCCCAATCCACAAAGAAAGTGATGTCACAAAGTGAGGAACAGCCCCTTCTGAGTTTGTGGCACCTCCCCCAGGCTAACACACTTTTCCCTCAGCTAAACGTTTTGTTTTTATATGCACAATTTGCACATTTGTCTTTCCAACGTTTGGACGTTGTTTGTTTTTGTTGGTGAAACACAGACACGCCGCCAGCCCGTCTGGATGCCGTCATGAAATGAGCAACACCCTCATGGAGCGAAAGGCGGAGCCTCAGAGATCGAGTCGCTTTTCTTCTGGGTAGGAAAAGAGATTAATAACTCATGTTTTATTAAAATATTTGTCCTTTGTGTTCAAAAGGTAATATATGATCATATATATGGATATAGTCAACTCTGAAAGACTTAACAATCACATGATTATGGGCCTTATAAAGTCAAATTCAATCACTAACTAGCGTTTAATTAGCGCAAAACGAACATTCTGGAATTTAGCTCTTGGTGTTCACACTGGAAAGCAGGGAGGGGCTTCTTCTTTCTCTGCTGTTTATTGCAGATCTGTGATGTAACTGGTGTTTTACTGTGTCTTTTTGCATGATTTTTTTGTAATCAAAGGTTGTATATTTTGAATCTGTCTCGGTTCCGTGCGTTTTGACTCCTGCGTTCTGTCATAGCTTCGCTCTGCAGCAATGGAAGGAGAAACCATGACGCCACTTTTTGTTTCCTCCTCACTCACATGTTTGCTGAGAATCACTCCATATGTTGGAGTTCATTCACATGTCAGGAGTCCTCTCTCTGCATTTTTTGACTCGGTTGAACTTGGTTGAATGAACAGATTGTTCTTCATTTCAGGTTCTGTTCGTGTCGTCGTCAGACTTGTTGAAGCCCGAGGCTTTAAGGCTGCCGTGCTCGTCGCCACATTCTGCCTCTTTCCTTATTTCATGTTTCATTCCAGTAATATTTGACTTCTGTCATGCTTTACTTCATTTTTTTTTTTTTGTTCATATTTTCTTTCCTGTTTGAAGTTCTCTCATTTGGGTTCTCCACAAACCAGAACTGTGAATTTATTATTTACTCATAAACTTCTGTGCTTAAAAAGAAACAAAGTAAAAGTATCAATAAAATGGTCTTCTACAGTAAAACCTCTCGAGCTGCTCCTATTTGTTAAAAAATGATAGTTTGGACTTTTTTAGTTCAAGATGCAACATTTTACTGTAGATTTAGTTCAGTCTGAAGGTTTTTCTGCAGGTAAATTTCACCTGAGTTTTCATATGTTCATGTGTCTGAAAAATAAAGTAGTTACATTAGAACAACCAGTTTTTAATATATTAAATAGTAATCTGTTCATTTTACAAAAGAAACTTCCTGCAAATCTTTGTTAAAAATAGAACTTTATTTAAAAGCAATGTCTATGAAAATTTAATGCTAAAGAAAAAACACAAACCAGATTTGCAAATTTATTAGATAAAACATTTATACTAAGGTAAATCTACTCCAAATAGCAGCCGATGACGACAATCTCAGAGAAAAACAAGCCTCATAAAATGAATGGTGGATACTGTGAGTCTAACTGTGAGTCTGAGCTGCAACTTCCAGTTAATTCGTTGTAATCAGGAAGAGTTGAGGAGTTGAACCTGTCGGACCAGGTGACTTTCAGAGAGGAGGAGGAGGAGGAGGGAGGTTCAAACAGCTGACAATAAAAGCTCCGATCAGACCCGGTAACAAGAACTTTAAATGATGGCTTTCACGCTGAGCCGCGTTGCAGCTGTGTTGATCTTCTTTATGCAAGGTAAGAAGCTTCTCACGAGTTTGAGCTTTTAAATCATGAAGGAAAACCTGATGAAAAAATATATGACGATAGTGATATGAGAAAAAAATATTAATTTCTCCTGGGATGTAGGAAAATACAGTTATTACCAGAATGGATCAATTTAATCTTAAATGAGCAACTAAAACAACTTATTTAAAAATTGTGTTGAGAGGCTAGGATAGGCTCCAGCAACACCAAGCAGGATGGGATGTGGATGATAATTATTTTCAGATGACAGTTTTCCTGATCAGCTCATGTCACTTTAAGCTTTAAATCATCTTGAGTATTTCCATCTATAATCATACACACGCTCTATTTTGTGCTTTTAGAGGTTTTTGTCATATATTTTTAAATAAAATAAACAATATCTATATATTTATGATTTTGGCATTAAATTCCACTTGATTTATGGTTTAAAAATGCCAAATTTGAAAAAGTGAAAGGTAGGATTTCAATGAAATATTACAGTAACTTAAAAAGAAGAAATAATTGTGTTTTTTTTTTTTTCAAAGTGCCTTCAATGTCAAACATATTAAGTTGTATAACTTGCATCTATAAGGAGGGGGTCCAGTGGTAGCAGACAGTCTTTATACGCAGTGGCCCCAACCCCTGGACTGGTACCGGTCCATGGAACAGCTGGTACCGGTCCATGGAACAGCTGGTACCGGGTTGCAGATAATTAAAAAAACACATTGAACATTTTTCTATTTTAATCTGATTCTGATGGAAGTTTTATTTTGGAAAATTGCCAGATTCTCTCCACCACATCTGACTTGTTTTGACGCACGTCAAGTGTCATAATGTTGTCTAATGTTACAAGGAAGCTGCTAATAAAGTTGCTCAAACAGTTTATTATTATATTCAGAAAATATCAGTTTTAGTGACTTTTTAGGAATTATTCGTTGCAACTTAGACGTCGGCTGAGGGTGAAGTCGGCGTCTGATTTTTTTAACTTCCACTTTGACAACTACGGGTCAAAATCTAGATCACCAATAGTTTAACAGATATTTTACAGAGGACTTAGCAAGAGTAGGACTAACAGCTGTTGTGTTGGACCTGGAACCGGAACCAACAACTGAATCCCCAATGTCCCGACTTTGTCCTAAATACATCAAGAAAATGTAGAGATTGTTTGTTGTTGTTCAGATGGGAAGTGTGTAAATGTAGTTAGTTTAAGACCTCAGAACAGCAGAGTGATGATGATGATGATGATGATGAGAGCATCCTTCATGTTCCAGAGGTCCCGCTCTGGAGGGAATACCGGGATAAGTGAGGAGAGTAAAGCTGATCAACACGAGACTTCACACACAAACTGAATCCAGGGATCTATTCAGTGAATGTCTATATATTTAAACAGTCAGCTGTAGGAGACATAAATTAAAACATTACCAAGGGAAATTGTGTTTTTAAGACTTTTAAGAAGTTTGCATAAAGAAAAAGAAACTAAAGATTGAGTCATGTCAAGAAAAATGACAGTTTCTTTGATCTTCTAAGACAAAGCAGTAAAACCAGTTTGCTGCAGGTGTTCTTGTCACAGAGCTAAACTATGATCGGTACAAGAAATATGGTATGCCCCGGTAGGAACAGGATGGTACGCCCCAATCAAAACAGGACGGTACGCCCCAATAAAAACAGGATGGTACGCCCAAAAAAATTATGGAACACCCCAAAAAGAACAGCATGGTATGAACCAAGAAGAACAAGATGGTACCCCTTAAAAAGAACAGGATGGTATGCTATAAAAAGAACAAATTGGAACACCCTAAAAAGAGCAAACCAACAGTATTGTACGCTCCAAAAAGAGTCTGTCATCAAGAGTCTCCCAGTTCTTGTTGTTTTTAGACCAAAACGTAGTAATGAACAACTCCTGCTTCTGCAGAAGGAAACGACCTCTCAGAACAAAAAGAGGCGGTTTGACCTTCTCGTTTTCTTCTATTTTCAGATGTTACATCTCAACTATCAGGTAAGTCACAATTCATGAGCTTAAATGCTAAATGTTTCCACATAAATTGATTTGGATTATGTTTTAATGAGAAAATTACAAATTTTTAGCACAGAATTAAATATTGATGTAAATTCTGAAATAGTTTATTTCTTAAATTTGAGGCCAGTTTGTTGATTGACTTTGTATACATATATATTTTCTGAATTTGTAAAGTTCACCTTAAAACATTTTAGATAATTCACTTCGGCTTTTTTATAAAACACAAATTCTATACAAAGTTTGTTTTAAAACACATCACATAAAACAAGACACAAGCCCCAACCATGAACCCACCGTCTCCGTGTTTTACAATAGTCATGAGTGAATATTTATATTTAACCAAACTTTTATCATCTTCTTTCTAACTATAATACTGTTATATGACTGAAGCTTAAGGTCATCTCAAAGCACAACACAAAAAACATCAAATTAATCTTAATGGATTACTTTAGTTATAATCTCAGTCATTCCAAACATTCCAGATTATTTATAATCCAACTGGGTCCAGATCAGTAAAGACAGATTGTCTGTATTTTATTAATAGCTAAATTGTGACAACTATTTTTTTGGATTAAACAAAGAAAATAATGGATTATAAAAGTTAAAATCTACATGTTGAGAGCTTTAAAAACTTGAGTCGCTTAAATTGGATAAAAAAGGAAATAGAGCAAATTTAGAAACAAATGGTGGCTTACATAACAAAGTTTAACAAATTTCCTATAAAATCAAATATTTGAGCAAGTATAGATAAAACGGAAAACTTGCAAACCAGCAAAATAGATAAAATTCCCATGAAAGAAAGAAACACACCTAAACTCTAAAACCAGGATCAGATTCAGGTCAACATGAATGTAGTTTTCTACCATTCATGTGCAGCTTCAGCCAAAAAACACATCCCAGAATATTCCTCATAAATTTCTAACTTTTCTTTTTGCAGATTAAGTTTATGACATTATAGCAGCTAAACTGATTTAAGAAGCATGTTTACGTGGCCATGTTAGGATACATGTGGAGTTGACTTGATCTTTGTGACTCCTCAGATTGTGGTCAACCAGCTCTGAACTCCAGGATTGTTGGAGGACAGGATGCTCCTGCAGGGTCCTGGCCCTGGCAGGTCAGTCTGCAGAGACCTGGACACTTCTGCGGAGGATCGCTCATCAACAACCAGTGGGTGCTGACGGCCGCGCACTGTTTTTCTAGGTGAGCAACGATGGTAAAGCTGATTGATTATGACATCTCTGCAGCTGGTCTCCTCCAGACAGATAAAAATTGTCATAAACAAAATGTTAATTAAAAAAAAAAAGAAAAATGTGTCTCTTCTGGTTATCTCAGCACCAACCCGTCCGGCGTGACGGTACGTCTGGGTCTGCAGAGTCTCCAAGGATCAAACCCAAATACGGTCTCTCGATCAATAACAGAGATAATCCGACATCCGGACTACAGCTCAACCACATTTCAAAATGACATCGCCCTCCTAATGCTGTCCTCACCGGTCAGTTTCAACAACTACATCGCTCCTGTGTGCGTGGCAGCAGCCAGCAGCTCCTTCTACAGCGGCACCAACACCTGGGTCACCGGCTGGGGCAACACTGGAAGTGGAGGTGAGTTAAACGTCAGAGAATTAAAGCAGCCGCTGTATTTTTGATGGAGACACTTCCTCAAAATCACAAATATTAAGTGAATAACTGCCATGCTTCAAACTTTGTAAAGACGGCGAGGAGAGGAGAATAGACTGGAGTAGGGGAAAACTCCAATCCAGTTATTTATATCGCCACAACAATCTTCTAAAAGAAGAGTCAGCAGAAGAATTTAGGGAAACAGCTGAGCAACCAGAAGGTTAAGACAGAGATGGAGGAACATTCACATCATTAAAACAAGTTTGTCCTGGCAAATCTTACTGGGATATTTGCTTGGACAGTTGCCTCTCCTTTTCTCTTCTTGGAAAGAAGGATCCTAAACACCCAAGAACCCTTCAAGAAATCTTTAGGTCTTATGCTCAGATATTCTTAGAGGTTCCTTGGAAAGGAAAGGAGGTTATCTAATCCTGACCCTCTCTGGACCTGGTGGCAGTTACGCTTCGTTTCCACTGACCAGTATGAACCAGACCACTCCTTCCGTGGCTGGTTTAGAATGGTCCGGGCACTTCAAGAGAGCCTTTCCATTGAGTGTTAGATCATCTCTTCATTTATGGATTAGGCATCTCACAGGTCCCCAACCCCCTGTGAATAAGGGGGAATATTATATGTAAAGAATTTATCAATCTTTGTAAGAAGATTGCGGAGGAAAACAGGACAAAATTTTGTTTGGTTCTTGAGTCGGTAAAAGGGCTGGTCAGACACTTGGTGTTGTCGTAAAACCTTCGATCAATGGATTTCATCATGCGACGACAATAGCTCTGTCCTAACGGGTCCATTCCATTTTTCTATGGACCTAAGACCAACGGAGGACCAGAAATAGCACCTGCTAAACGGCTCCATTGTGTAATGGAAACTCTCCACCCTGCTCCAGTCCGGTCTGGACTGCTCAGTGGAAACAAGGCATCAGAGGAGCAAAGGTCTGCTATCTTTTGGGAGAGCCTCACTGTGGTATGGCTCCTGGAAAAATCTGTGTCCAGATTGAAGGGAGAAGCCAAAAGGTTGAGAAGTCAAACAAGCGAGGTCATCGGTGATCACATAAGGTTCAAAGGCAAATACCACATGAAAATCCCCACATTTCTGCTATATATATACAACATTTTAGTGCACTACAGTGTTAGTCTTTTAAGTAATTTCAAATATTATGTCTTTAATGCGTTAAATAGATTAAATTTCTTCCCTTAGTCCTCCCTGCCCCACAAACCCTCCAAGAAGTACAAGTACCGATTGTGGGAAACAGACAGTGTAAGTGCAACTATGGAGCCAGCACCATCACCGATAACATGGTGTGTGCCGGGTTACCAGAAGGAGGCAAAGACTCTTGTCAGGTAAACATCGTCCTCTTTTGTATTCCAAAGGTTTCTCTTAGTTTCTTCCTTAAATTAAAAAGTTTTTGATCTTGAAGGGAGACTCAGGAGGTCCGCTGGTGATTAAGCAGAACGACCGCTGGATCCAGGCAGGGATCGTGAGTTTTGGAGAAGGTTGTGCTCAACCTAATTACCCAGGAGTCTACACAAGAGTGTCCCAGTATCAGACCTGGATCAACACTCAAATCACCAGTAATCAGCCGGGGTTTATCGCCTTCACCTCCACCGGAACAGACAGTGACCTCAGTGTGTCGTGTTCGGGAGTTCCGGCAGTCGTTCTCGCAGGAACAACTAAAGCTACAACAACCACAGCTACAACAACCACAGCTACAACTACCTCACCTACTTCTCAAACCACTACACCTAAAGGTTAAACATTCAACAAAGCAGTATTTAAGATTATCTTCTTGTTTTTTTAAGATTTCCAACATGAATTCCCCTTGTTTGTTTATGAGAGTTGCAGGTAGTTTTCACGTATTCACCAAGATCGTTTTCTTTGATTTTGCAGCTGTGGTTTGTGGACGTGCCAGACTGAACTCAGGTGTTTTGGATGGAAGTTCAGTGGCGACTGCAGGTCAGTGGCCGTGGATGGCGAGTCTGCAGAAGAACGGACAGCACGTGTGCGGAGGAACGCTGGTGTCTTTAGACTACGTGATGAGCAACGCTAACTGCTTCTCAGGGTGAGTTCTAGCTAAAATAGCGAATACTTGTGTAGCTACCTTCTCAGACGGCCCAAAGCTCTTTACAGTCATGACAAACCCTTGTCAGCTTGTCAGTTTAGTCTGACGGATTTGATAAGATAATTTAGAAAACACAAGTCAGATTTTTCAGGTTATACTTACAAAACCCCACAGCCATTGAACGCTTGTTGGCAGTTCAACCAGTTATACTTTAACCAATCAGGGAGTCGGATTTCGCCGTGACGGATGGTTGGTGTCCTTTGTAATTCGAGGACATGCCAACCGTTTGAAACCATTTGATCATCAAGGAGGAATGAATAGTTACTGTTTGTGTCCAGCTGGAATTCTATGACACCAAAGACAAAAACGAATTCCGATTCTACCCCTACAGCTTCTCCCGACATTTATCTCTCCGAATGGAGAGATATGAAAAATAGTGTCTTCAAATTCAGACATTACAACGTCATCAATAGTTGTTGGTTAGCTACGTTAGTGCGTAGTTGCCAGCGCTTGGAAAATACTTAACAACAAAAGTCAAACAAAAACAAAAAAACATTACTTACATTTAAATATAAATTTTAGTGCATCAGAGCACATCCACATCCAGCTGTGTATCCTACCAGAGGAGGGATAAACCGCCTCAAGTCCCTATCCCCTTCCCTTAAAAAAAAAACAAACAATTTCAGACACCACTAATGCTCCAAATGCCCCTACAGTAGGAGTGTGACGAAAAGGCTGCGATGTTAGGATCCATGTGCAAACGGTTTAATCGAATGGAGCAAGGGCAAGACATAAACGTGTCAAAAGGCAGGCAGTTGTCCAAAACACAGAGGCGAGGCAGAGAAGCGAGTAAACAGGCGTGGGTCAAAAACACGAAGAATAAACAAGGAGAAACTGCTCAGACTGACAGGTTAACACAATCAAGACTTCGCGCTGAAGTTGAGGTTGGAGTGGGTATAAATGCTGGTGGTTCTGATGAGGATGCTGATGATCAGTTATGCATAGAGAAGACTGAAGCAGTGGCTGATGGGAGTTGCAGTGAGGAAGGTGCTGAAGATGGTTAGTACTCAGGGGAGGGCTCCCTCTGGTGGTCGGAGGAGGACATGGCAACTGGCACCATTTCTACGAGCCATCCCACTAATACTCTTAATCTGAAGCTTCATCTTTATGTTTTGAAAGTTTAGAAAAACTGTAAGTTTAAAGATTAAGAACCATGACGATTTTCTACTTGAACCCGTCTCGTCTCCCACAGTTCTGCTGTGGCGTAGTGGACGGTCGTGTTGGGTCGTCTGAAGCAGGACGGATCAAACCCCTTTGAGGTGTCGCTGAAAGTGACGAGCATCATCCTCAGCAACCTGACGGGCTTCAACATCGGAGTGATGCAACTGTCAAACCAGCCCTCCCTGTCGGATTATATCCAGCCCATCTGTCTGGACGGCGGCAGAACCTTCCCTGAAGGAGCCACGTGCTGGGCAGCGGGCTGGAGTTCTGGTCGGGGAGGAAGTGAGTTTAGGAAAACAAATCCTTCAGAAATGCAATGACCGATATGCACTGAGGTTTTTGTTCACATACATTTTCTTCTTTCCCTTGTTGTAGGTGAGCAGGTTATGCAGAAGTTCCAAACCTCAGTGTTGACCTGTGGAGGAGCGTCGTCCACCAACAGTATTTGTACGAGTGTCTTCTCTCTGCAGCAGGTAAATGTCTGGCAGTTATGGTGTTTTTAAAGATTGTTTTTCCTTTTATGGAGTCGCTTACCCAATATTTGTTGGAAGATTAAGTTTGGAATAAAGCATTGCTGGAGTGTTTATCAAAGAGGTGGAGCCTGTGGTCTGCAGGGTGGGGCAGTGGTTAGCAATCTGGTTCAATTCCCTGCTTTATGGGTTTATTGTTTTCTCTAAACTGCCCTTCGGTGTGCATGTGAGTGCATGTGGCCCTACTATAGACTGCCACTTGCTCAGGGTGAAGCCTGCCTTGACCCGACAGTAGCTGGGTTGACCACTGCAGCCTTGGGACCCCAAAATGGATCCACAGGGTTCTAAGGATGGTTGGATGGAAACTTTAAAGTCTCACTCCGGTCCTCGTTTGATCTACCGTCAGTGTTCTCCGTCATCTTTGAAGGATATTTATGCTAATATTAAGATAATAAAAAAGCCTGTGTCATTTTCTAGGACACAGTTTCTGCAGAGCAGCAAGAGTTCATTAAAAAAAATCACATCGGAATTATGGGCAGAAGTAAGCCTCCACTAATATCCCATCATCCCTTTACTTAAACTCTTTCCCACTAGCATACAGCCCCTCACAACTCCACCCTAACATTAGCGGTGCCAGATTCCAGGTCAGACGAGGAAAACAAAGACGTTCATGGATCTACCTGTCTGTAAATGGATTTATTGGAGCTTGTGGCCCCGCCCATTTCAGTTGCTGCATCACTAAAAAGAGCTTTTCAATCAGGAATTTTTTCTACTCCTCCCATTTGAATAAAGAAAAACTCAGAAATAAAATTTTTAATCTTAAAATCTTTAATATATATATTTTCCATCATGAGTAAAAACCTACAAGAACATTTTAAAATACAAAAAAAAAAACTGTTCATTGGAGTGGGTGTTTAAAGGGGAATGTATATTTGTTTGTTTGTTTCTTTGTGCTGATTTTTATTCCAGTAACATGTAAAGGAATGTTAGATGGAAGAAATTGAACTTTTCTTCAGGGAATTTCAAGTTTTCTTTATTTTTAATAATTTGCTCCATGAAAAAAGTGTCTTTAATATCACGTTACGGATGAATTTTTCCATCATCTGTTTCTTTTTCAGACAAGCCCCCAATCTTCCATTAAAATATACTGACAGAGTATCGAAAAATGCTCCTCACCTTTGGTGTCTTTACAGCAGAGATGATTCTGGTGCATGAAAGTGGAACAACTGAGAGCTGCTTCTTGTTTTCTCAGGGTGACTCTGGAGGGCCTCTCATGTGTGAGCAGGGCGGATCCTGGTTCCAGGCTGCCGTCCTGCCTTTGGAAAACAGCTCGTCCAGGAAAAGACGGGCTGATTCTCCCATGGTTTTTGTCAAACTGAGTCATTTTCGGGACTTCCTGGTTCAGACGGTGGGACCTTTCTACTCTCCGGCCTCCAGCAGCAGCGGAGCCGCTCAGAATAGCTGGATGTTGAGCTTCCATCTCTGCTTCCTCGCCTTCAGCCTCCTTCTCTGAGAAAGACTCGTGGAGGTCAATAATGTGAAATCACTTTGATTTATTACAAATGCAAACGTCTATGACTTTGTGCAATAGCATGGAGTAGCTCCTGATAATTAATTATACGTATTTCTGATCAACTGTGATTTGAAGCTATATTTCTCTTGTTTATGTGAGAAACTCTAAAGTAAATTGTTCAAATCTACTCGATTTTCTTTGTTTTTAGAAAATCAGTTTGATAAAAAAGATTTCCCTTTTGATGAATCAGAATTAATGGATGTTCTGTGGATTTTGGAGCTTTGAGCAACAATGTCGAAGAAATGTTTAATTATGAAAAAGGCTGCTATGTAAATTTCTGTGTGATGTTTTAAATGTATTTTCTTGTATAAAAATATGTTTTGTTGTTTACCAATTGCAAGCTGCAAAAGCAGTGCACATTTTTGAACAAAAACTGCTCAGTAATTAAAAAATAATAATCCTGTTAAACTTGTGCATGATGATTTTAAAATATCTTCACTAATGTTTATGGAAGCCGTTCTTAGAGTCAAAATTTGAGTCAAATTAGAATCAAAATTTACTATCAGTGCAATGGCTGTTAACTGTCTGCTGTGCTTAAATGTCCACTAAAACCTGAAACGTTGGATCAATTTATTAAAGCTATTTACTTTGTTACATTTAAAAATATTAGTTTCATCAAATTAAAATTTTCAATGGAGTAAACCATCAACTTACAATATTAGTTTGATGAAAACTAAAAAATGTAATTGAATAAATTACAGAACTCAACATTCTGGTTAGTAACTGGTGAACACCAGATATAACTTTTTTTTCTAAAAATGTAATTAACAAAAACATGTTCTGGTATAATTCATTCTTCAGACTTTTCTCTCTGATTTGCCATTTTATTTTTGAACTATTTAAAAATTTACATATAAAAAGGAAAATTAAAATCGTCTATTTTACAGGTTGTCTTTAAACGCACCTCGCAAACCGGAAATGAAGCGAGATCACTGTGAACTAATCACGCGCGTGGCCGCGAATGACCTTTTTCCGTTCAGGTGTGCAGTCAAATCAAAGACGGCGGGAACAGGTTGGTGAGAGTTTGTTTTTTTACTCTTATTTTCTATGAAAAATGCTTCCTAATCACACAGCAGTTGGAGCCATTTGAATTTATATGTTTATGATCTGTTTGTGTTTATAAAGGTTCATATTTTCTTGTAAAAATGCATCTGTAAATGCTTGAGCTGCTCCAAAGAAATTAATGTACTCAAACATGTTAGACATAAATTATACAACAATGCAAAAAAAATAAATAAACAGTTCAGATCCTTTCCAAAGAAATACTGTAAAATATGACGAGAAACTGTTTTAATTTCCAGAATTCAGAAAAAAAAATTAAACGTTTATACAGTATAGATTGAGGGCCCACTGTTTCAGTGATTTTGAGTTTATTTATTTATATTTACAGCTAAAACCTGCAAAAACAGGATGAAATGCAAATAAATGTATATAATAAAACGGCTGAAATTTTTCATTTTTTTATTAAAATAAAGTTTTTTTTTAATAATTGAATAAAAAATAGTTTTCCTCAATCAGTGGTCCATTTTGGCTCTTTGGCAATAAATAAATATGCAAATATTTTGATAAAATATTAGATAACTGAGTTTTTTGGCACAGGAGGCTTTTATTTTGAAAGGAACTTGTATGCACTTTAAGTACTAAAGTAAAAATAACGAAAAAATGTTTTAAGTCTAAAAATAAAATGCTGTTCTAATTCAATTATTGTGAATATTTAAAATACACATTTTATAAATAATTGTCTCAATGGCCAGAAAAATTTAAAATTATGTTTTTCTAATCAGTAAAGTGGTAAATTTAGCAACTCTCGTGGGTTTTGGTTATAAGAAACTGACTCAAATGGCTCTGTAAAGGTTGCAGACCTGCGTAGATGAATAAAGGTTAAATAAAGGTTAAATAAACCATTAGATGAGAAAGATCCAGTTTGTTTGTTTTGCTTTAAACACCTGATGGTTATCACTGCTGCATACCTGCACGTCTGTCCGCCCTCCATTAATGCTGAACCACACATACCTGATTCAGAGCCAATTCTGCAGCATTCTGCATTAAGGTGACGCGTTCCTGCAGGAATGTCTCCTTCCAGCAGCACCAACCAGATTCGGTTTAAACTCAACAACCCAGCAGAGATCCAAATCAGGAGCGGCGCATGAAAAGAGACGTCCAGATCTCCACGCAGAGGACGACAGGAACTCCTCAGAACTTTAGAACACCTCCTCACCAAATGGCTTTAAATCTCATAACTAACCATCGTTTGTTGCATTAATTGAAAGGTTTCTATGGTGTAAATCTTTTGTAAATTTTGTTATTTATGTCAAGGTGTGGCGTGCATTTCAGAGCTGAGCCTTCAGTTTTCTTCTGCCAAAAACATCCTCATTAATATGAACTATTTTATGTTTTATATACACTGAATTCATTGCACTTAAAGTATAGAAGAAGTTAGCTTTTGGTAGCGTGAGCTTTGACCATCCAATCAGAGGCGAATACGTCATTGTACGCCCTCCTGAAGCTACAGAGACTCTAACTCAAATTCTGATTGGTTGAATCAACGTAAACCTGTTTAATCAGCAATGCTTTTTTTTTATGCAGACGCCTGAAGTGAAGGCGGAAGCACTGACTGTATGAGCGGAAGGCAGACTTTCATGAACCTAGCAACAAGTGAGAGCTCAAATCTGATTGGTTAGAAACTTACATGTGAAAATAAACAGTACAACCAGGGCGAAGTGGACAGAACAGTTCTAATGATATAAAATATATTTTTGACAAAAATACATTTTAAAAAATTCTCTGTGATTCATACACTTCTTTTCAGATCATTTTAGGCCTTCATTGAAAGTTTTGCAGGTCCTGACGGTACACCACTAATGTTTAGATATTTAATATATATTTTATATATACATTTTTATTTTTTTCATCATGTTGTTATATTTTAATTGTTTACTTTTAATGTGTGTTACTGTGTGTTATCTGATGGATGTGTATTTTAATTATATTATGCTGCATAACAATGTCTAGTTGCTGTTCTGATTCTAAATTCCAAAGCATAGAATTGCATTCACATGTATAGATAAGAAAAAGGATTCTGCACCTTTTTATTAGTAAAAAAAAAAATACATGAATCTGAAAGTCATGCTGATGAAAACATCGTGTTTGACGTTCTTGCATTTTAAATTCCAGTAAATTTGGATCTATTTTCACACAGGATGTATTTTATTTTGAAAGGAACTTGCATGTGCTGCCTTAAAAAACAAAATAAGTCACAACTTTTATGATTTTAAATGTTAAAGCTACTTCCTACAAGCAAATGGTCACAAAATCCTTACTTTCGTAGAAGGTTAAAGTTGGACTTTGCTGCGTTTTGTTCTGAGAGAATCTGGACCAAAGGGCTCTGGCAGCGTTAAAGGTTGCAGACCCCTGACCCAGACCGGCCCAACTCAAGCTTCCAGGCCGGAGGTTGTGTTTCAGCGTCCTTCAGCTTCAGATTCTCAGTTCTTTTTTGTCACAGCAGAATTTGAAATACTTTTGCCTGAAGAGGAAACGTGTATTTGGTGAATCAGCTGGAAAACCACAGAAACATGAGGGGAAATTTTCCGCCAAAGTTCAGAGTGCAGCTCAGCTCGGTGGTAGCGGATCGTTTCGGTGCGGGGACAGGTATCGGGCCTGTCCATCAGGTGACGGCTAGACGCTGAGGAGGCGTGTTTGGGTGACAGAGGAAGGTCAAACGTTATTTATGGAGGGGGAAAAACGGCAAACCAGAACTTCTCGACATGGCTTTTAAAGTGATCTATGTGGCCACGGCTCTGACCCTGCTGGCTAAAGGTAAGCTGGATCAGAACCAGATCCGTCTGCTGGATCAGAACCAGATCCGTCTGCTGGATACATACATTAGAAATTAAATGAAGATTGTCTTGGATTCTCAGCTCTAACAGCTAATGTTTAATAATCGTTTTTGTTTAAAGTCTTGCAGTTCTTGTCTCGGTGATGCTGACCTCATGTTTCATTAAGCAGAAATTCATTTGTAATATTGAAGCTCAAAATATTTAACGTCTGCTTTTTGTTTACAGAATCTAAGTCAGAAAAACCTGGTAAGTAAATGTTTCACAGATTAATATTTCTTTGCAAAGGATGAAGACAGTCTAGACGTGTCGTTTTGTGTTTCGACCTAAAGATTTGAGACTAAATTTGTTTTCAACTCAATATTTTTGCATTTTTTTCTACTGACTTTCTCTTCTGTTTGAATTTTTAAACACACTTATCAAGTTTGGATTTAACAGTTTTCTTTTAACTCGCAGATTTTCTTGCTTTTTCTCCTATCTTAAAAAGTGATGATGATAATCGATGTTTTAACTCACAGTTGAGTTTTTTAAAAACCCTTTCATATAAAGACTGAACCCTGCACTAAAAATGTACTGAATAGTTTTCTTGATGTAACTTGTTGTACATATTCTGATGTGCTTTTATCTATCTCTTAGTATTTCTCCTTTTCCCAGGTCTTTATTGTAAATAAGAACATGTTCTTAATGGGTTATTTAGTTAAATGGAGGTTAAATAAAAAATAAAAACAACACTGAAACAAACGAATCAAAACCTTAAAACTTAATTTTTTTTTTTTTAACAATTAAAGATTTAGTCATTTAAGCTTTTATCTCATTAAGCGGTGTTTCACTTCCTGTTATGGATCCGCAGATTGACTTTATCCTAATTCCCTCCATCAAACTCCCTAAAAAAAAAAACCACCAACTTCCCAAAATAAAATCCTAATAAATCTGAAGGTTTTACAAAGACTATTTAAGAATTCCTTTGGTTCCGGTGATTACAATATGGATGGTTATTTAAAAAAATCTGCATCTAATATTGTTTTAGTGCAATGCATTGTGGTCTATATCAGGGGTCCCCAAATCCAAAACCACGTCCAAATTCCATCACTATATAGCGCGTTCACTATTTTCTATAGCCGTCCGAATCTACTAATTCCAAAATCGAGTGCACTAGAAATTTCCCAGAAGTCTTTGCAAAAAACTAGCGTGCATCGAGGTTCACTACACTAGCAAATATAGACCACAATGCATTGCAGTTGAACAGTTTTTACAAAAAAACATTTTTTATGTATTTTTTTCAATAAACTGTCCACATTTTCACCATCAGAACAATGTTGAGTCATAAATAGACAAATAGAAATGTTCAAATTGATTCATTTCTCACTCCATGATATCGGTGCCGTCGTTATCCGGCGTTTAGAAAAACCAAAGTAAAGTAGTGAGCATGGTGTCTGAATTACACACCTTTATTCCTGAATCCGAAGATCTTACAAAGACTATGAATTCATTGTGTTCTGATGATTACAGTTTAGATGGTTTGAAAAAAAAAAAATAACGAAAATACATTTTTTCACAAATAATTAATTTAACACAATGCATTGTGGTCTGTATCCGCTAATCTAGTGAGCATTGATGCTCAATGTTTTATATGCAGAGAATTCTCCAGGGAACTGGATTTTGGAATTGTAGGCTATGTCCAAATTCCCGACCTTAATCACTAACTTTTAAAAGATTTTAAAAGCAATTTGGACAACATGCTCACTTTCTTTTTTAACAGTAAATATGATGACGTCCAGTAAAAACCTGTTAAATATTCACATGTTATGACGACTATTTATGGATCTGCTGTGTTCTGATGATTAAAAACGTGAATGGTTACTAAAAAATGAATCACAAAAATTGTTCAAACGCAATGCATTGTGGTCTATATTCCCCAGTTTAATGAGCATCGATGCACACTGGTTTCTCCTAGAAACTTCAGGGGAATTTCTTGCAGACTCGATTTAGGAATTGTAGATCCGGACATCTCTATAAAATCGTGGAAGGATTCAGACTAGACGGTCTCTTCCTCCGTCTCCTCAGACTGCGGTCAGCCACAGCTCAGTACCAGGATCGTTGGTGGAGACGAGGCTCCTCCAGGCAGCTGGCCCTGGCAGGTCAGCCTGCACCGCCCCTCCTCGTACTGTGGAGGCTCCCTCATCAACCACCAGTGGGTGCTGACCGCCGCTCACTGCGTCCCGGGGTGAGGACCGAAGGCGTCAGTCAAATGTTCTTTAATGGTCTTCTGACCTGAACTTTTCCTCCTCCTGACTCCCGCTGACCTCAGCGCTAACCCGGCCGGCCTGACCGCATACCTGGGCCGCCACAGTCAGCAGAAGGCCAACCCTAATGAGGTCAATCGAACAGTAGCCGAGGTCATCACTCACCCGGACTACAAAGGCCAAACGAATGAAAACGACATCGCCCTGCTGAAGCTCTCCTCCCCGGTCGCATTCACCGCCTACATCGCCCCCGTCTGCCTCGCCGCCTCCGGCAGCACCTTCTACGACGGCGTGGACTGCTGGGTCACCGGCTGGGGCAACATCGCTTTCGGAGGTGAAGAAAACGAGAGAATGTTTGAACTCTTCAGGAAATTTTAGAAAAAAGAACTGTTGGAGGGAAAAAAGTGAAAAGAGAATAGAGTTCTTAAGAGAATCATCTGACAAAAGCAAACATTTATCATTTATTCTCTTTGTGGTGCAGCTTTTGTCCAACTGCATGA
>NC_050519.1:1953120-1956388 GCF_002922805.2 Oryzias melastigma
CTGCTGGGTCACCGGCTGGGGCAACATCGCTTTCGGAGGTGAAGAAAACGAGAGAATGTTTGAACTCTTCAGGAAATTTTAGAAAAAAAGAACTGTTGGAGGGAAAAAAGTGAAAAGAGAATAGAGTTCTTAAGAGAATCATCTGACAAAAGCAAACATGTATCATTTATTCTCTTTGTGGTGCAGCTTTGGTCCGACTGCATGATTAGTGAGTAAAAAAAACACAAAACTTTACAGAAAAAAACAATTTATTAAACCTGACAATGTTAAAAATGTAAAATAATTTTTTTAAATGATAAAATATAGGATGCTGTTTGTAAATCTGCAAACTAAAATTATAATATCAATATTTTGGTTATTTAGCATGTTTTATGTGAAATAACGGTTCTCAGTTTTCAAATGCACATTTTTAGCTTTTAAATTAATGTACTTATAAATGTTACATTTACTTACTAAATATTTAGTTAGCAAGTTAAATATGTAAATCTAAGCTAAATATTTATTTTAAAATTATATATTTATCTTAAAAACTAAATATTTAATTTAGTGAAATTAAACATTTAGCCTGCAGATATTTAGCTTGGATATAAATATTTAGTTTTTAACAAAATATTAAGTATTTAGTCATTTAATTTTAGTTCAAATATTTAGCTTCGATCAAAAATATTTAGTTTTAAACTAAATATCTAGTTTGGATATGAATATTTAGTTAACTAAATATTTAGTAAGATAACTAAATATTTAGTTCCAACATAAATATTTATTTACATAACTTAAATATTCATTTGGAAAATAAATATTTAGGTCAGATGTAAATATTTAATTTGCATACTAAAAGTTTAATTTCATAAAATTAAATATTTAATTTGTAAGCTAAAAATATAATTCTAGATTAAAAAAATAGCTTGCTAACCAACTATTTATTTAGTAAATGTAGCATTTATATATACAATAATTTAAAAGGTGAAAATATCTATTTGGAAAAACAAGACCTGTTTTTTTCTCCTAAAACATGCAAAATGGCCAAAAATATAGAAGTTAAAATTTTACTTTGCAAATTTAGAAACGGCATCCCAAATAATAATTATTTAAAAATTTAGATTTGAAAAAATACTGAAAAAATGTTAGTTAACCAGAGAGAGAAATTAATCGCTGAAGTTTGGTTCAGTATTTTCTGGACGATTTAGGAAAAAAAATTATCTTTATTATTTTAGTTTAAGTAAAGGTAACGTCATGATTTTTTAGGAGGCAGAAATAGACAGAATTTCTAAACCTGATTTTTATTGTCAACAGACTTTAGGAACTATTGTTATAAAGTCCCACTAAAGCCTCTGATGTTCTCCATCTCCTCAGAAGTTCTTCCTTACCCTCAAAATCTCCAGGAAGTGAAGGTTCCCATCGTGGGAAACCGACAGTGTCAGTGCAACTATGGACAGTACAAAATCTCTGAAGACATGGTTTGTGCAGGGCTAAAGCAGGGAGGCAAGGATGCTTGTCAGGTGATCATTTTTACTCACCAGACATCTTTTATATTCAGTTTTCCTCTTAAAAATAATCGGTTCTCCTCCTCAAAGCTGGACTCTGGAGGTCCGCTGGTCAGTAAACAGGGAAGCCGTTGGATCCAAGCAGGACTCGTCAGTTTTGGAGAAGGTTGTGCTCTGCCTAACTTCCCCGGAGTCTACACTAGAGTGTCCCAGTATCAGACCTGGATCAATTCCCAAATCACCAGCGACCAGCCGGGATTTATCACCTTCTCCTCCACCGGGACCAACAGTGATCTCAGCGTGTCGTGTCCGGGAGTTCCTCCGGTTCAAGTCAAAGCCGCCAAAAACCTTCAGACTCAAACTAAATGTAAACTTCTGTTTATACAATTGAAGTCTCTGACGTGTAGATGTTTCAAAAATGTATAAATAAAATCAAATAAAAGCCTTGTGTCCTCTGCAGCTGTGGTTTGTGGACGAGCCAGACTGAACTCGGGTGTTCTGGATGGAAGTTCAGAGGCGACTGCAGGTCAGTGGCCGTGGATGGCGAGTCTGCAGAAGAACGGACAGCACGTGTGCGGCGGGACGCTGGTGTCTTCAGACTACGTGATCAGTGACGCTAACTGCTTCTCAGGGTGAGTTCCAGATCTACTTGCCAGATGAAAAGTCAAATAGAAAGTTAGATTTAAAGCTTTATTTAAATTAGATAAATATGTTCTGCATCCACAGTTCTCCTGTGGCGTCTGAGTGGACGGTTGTGTTGGGTCGTCTGAAGCAGAATGGATCAAACCCCTTTGAGGTGTCGCTGACAGTGACAAACATCACTCTGAGTAACCAGACGGGCTCCAATGTTGCAGTGCTGAAACTCTCCACTGCACCCGTCCTGAATGATTACATCCAGCCCATCTGTCTGGACAACGGAAGAACTTTTCCTGTGGGAACAACATGCTGGGCTGCAGGCTGGAGTTCTGGACGGGGAGGAGGTGAGTCACAGTAGTTTGTGGATCAACATTCAGTCATAAAAACTGACCCCCTCACTCTTTTTAGAGGCTCTGCAGGAGGTCCAAACGTCGGTGCAGAGCTGTGAGAATCGTTCGAGGTCCTCCATCTGCACTGGAGCGTTTACAGTTGAGCTGGTAAACCTGTTTACCATTCTTCTTCTGTGAATCTCTAAAGTTCTGTCTCCTAAATGTTCCTTAAACTTGTGGTTTGTGGGATTTTCTTGAATTCATAAGATGTGTTTTTGATTTTGCATTGAAATGTGTTTTTTGTTCCTGACTTGTTTTCTGTTCAGCAGAAGTAGTAGTGGTATTCATCATATTCTGAAGAACCTGATCCAGAATGCTCAGATGTATTTTTTCCACTTTTGCAACATGTCTGAAGAGCCTCTGCTTTAATCATTCCTGTAGATTCTGAGGAAGTTTTTTGGCTTTATTGTGTTAAAGACTATGAAGATTTTTAAATGATTTCATTTTTCTGCAGAATTGTGTAAATCAAGAACCCTCATAGATTTTAAGGTTATTTTCACTAGAATTAGAATCTGAAAGCGGCAGCTTCTGGTTTCCCCTCAGGCTGACGGAGGCGGTCCGCTCATGTGTCAGCAGAACGGTTCCTGGTACCAGGTGGCCGTCCTGCCTCATGTAAGCAGTTTATCCGGGGGGAGGAACGCAGATGCTGGGAGAACTTTTCAAAAACTGGGTCACTTTCAAGACTTCCTGACTCGGACAGCGGGGCTATTCCTGGCGCCGACCTTCAGCGACGGCAGCAGGACGAACAGCAAAGGCTCC
>NC_050519.1:1957517-2023403 GCF_002922805.2 Oryzias melastigma
TTCAACTTGTGGCCAAAAAAAGAGTTCTAAAATTTGACAGAAGGAGCAGATGCATGGAGTGTTTTGGTAATCCACCTCATTAGAGACAGAAAGGACATCAAATCTGGATGAAAACGCTTGATTTTTTATTAAATCTTTAACACCTTAGACGTCGCTGGTGACGCTTAAACACAAAATCTTTAACAAACTGTAACTTTTCAACCGTTAACACCATAATTTTTAGCGGAGGAGAAAGGAGATAATCTGCTGGAAGTTGAAAAGAACAAACACTTTGAGGATTTTGCTTTAAAACTGAAACCGAAAATTAGAAAAATGCTGTGTTCATGCGCATTCGGAATAATCAGAAAAATGACTGTCCGACTCTGAAAACAAACAAAAATGACATATTTCCCAACACAACATGAGTAAATCCAGAATAATTTCCTGCGCCAAAACAAAGGTCAATGTGTTAATAATGTGCAATAGGGAAAATAAAGCAAATAAAGATTAATTTTTGAATTTATTCCTGCTTGGGGGCCCAGATAAAGTATTTCAATGGGCCGTGGTTTTCCCACCTCTGGTTTAAAGCCTTTGTCTCAATTGTACAGGCTGTCTGGGGTGAAAAATGGAGAAACCTGTATGGGGCGCGCAGGTGACCCACACGAAATACCCAAGTTGTAGACCGCTCAGTGAATCTGTGAGGAGAAAATCTTCATGCACATTTTTTTCTACGGGTATGCTGCGGGCGTCATGTTGTTATGCAATGTGCAGGCGTGTTGTATGATTTTTTTTTTTCTTTTTTTTCAAACCCCCAAAACCTGTGGAGCACACAAGTAGCCAGTTAGAGCTGTTCATGCTCCTTATATGCAGCCTGACTGTTAGAAATGAGGAAATTAGACAATTGGTGATTGAAAAATGAGAGACAGCTGAGCTGTATCTAGGAACTGTGTGCTGGGG
The DNA here is from genome assembly GCF_002922805.2 of Oryzias melastigma. Lineage (NCBI taxonomy): Eukaryota > Metazoa > Chordata > Actinopteri > Beloniformes > Adrianichthyidae > Oryzias > Oryzias melastigma. The sequence continues at coordinate 1,958,454 of NC_050519.1, forward strand.
CTGCTGGGAGATGTAGTGCTGTCAGTACTCTAGAAGTGGCTCCCACCAGTGACTCCTGACACTTTCATTGTCCTTACGAATACCTCATGATACATTTACCACATGCACGACAATGAGATGTTCCATTTTCATGACGTCCATTGATGTGGCCGTACAAGCCTCAAGGTAACTGCAGACATACCTGTGCTCACCTGTGAATGCTCCCCTCCACGGGCCGGAAAACCCAAAAACCTGCCAACCCCCCCCCCATGACTTTGGCTTTATTGTGTTAAAGACTGTGAAGATTTTTAAATTATATTTCATTTTTATGCAGAATTGTGTAAATCAAGAACCCTCATAGATTATAAGGTTATTTTCACTAGAATTTGAATCTGAAAGCGGCAGCTTTTGGTTTCCCCTCAGGCTGACGGAGGCGGTCCGCTCATGTGTCAGCAGAACGGTTCCTGGTACCAGGTGGCCGTCCTGCCTCACGTAAGCAGTTTATCCGGGGGGAGCGAAGCAGATGCTGGGAGAACTTTTCAAAGACTGGGTCACTTTCGAGACTTCCTGACTCGGACAGCGGGGCTATTCCTGGCGCCGACCTTCAGCGACGGCAGCAGGACGAACAGCAAAGGCTCCACCCCCTCTCCTACCACCATGACTACCACCATCAGCTCAGTGACGAGTGGAGGCCATCAGGCCCGGTTTCCTCTCTGCCTTTGCTTGCTTCTGTTGTTTCTAGTGTTTCCTAAGTTTTCCTAGAACTGAAAACTGGAGTGAGTGTGATCCAGTCTGATGAAAATCCTGTTCTGATGATGGAGGACATAAAGAAAATTCAGCTTAAAGTTGAGTTGAGTATTTTTTTTTTTGTATTCAAATTGCTGTGAATCAGAAGCAGACAAAAAATGTTGTTTGAAAAGACCCCATTTGTGATGTAGAAAAGGCGCTGGGCGGGGCCACGAGCTCCCTGCTCCGCCCCATTCTGATGCATCCACTTACAAATAGATCCATGAACGTCTTTGTTTGCCTCGTCTGAGCTGGAATCTGGATCTACGGCTGATAGTTCTGATACTTGCGGCTGTGAGGGGCTGTAAGCTAGTGAGAGACCATTTAAACGGATGATGGGAAGTGGGTGCAGGCTTGCTTCATTCTAACAGTCCCACCCACTACTCTAATGAACTCCTGCAAAAACTATGTTCCAGAAAACTACAAACTTTTTTATTATTTAAGCTAAAACTGAAAGAATTATATATTTTTTAAAAAACACTGAATGCTTTGAAAATAAATGATCAAAGTGGGACTTTAAAGACTTTCCAGACCCAAGGTTTTTCCTGAAAAATATATTTATTCAAAATATTGCATACTAACATATTACATTCATGCAGAGAGATTGATAAAAACATGGCAGACGTTTAGCGGATCCACTTCCAGCTTTTTCTGTGGAAGACAAAAGGTAAGAGGAAACTTGATGTGAAGGAAAGCTGAGACATCCAGATCTCCATTTCAGTCCCACATCTGTGTTGCCAGATAGGGTCACGGTTTTCCAGCCCAAAAGTAATTTAAAAACTGCCAGACCCCACAAAAAAGTAATTAATCATCCATTATTCAATGACTCTCGCTAAGATTAAAAGTCCAACTTTGAGACATTTTCTTAATGTTACAACTGCCATTTTTGCAGTCAGAGCAAAACATGAAAATAACGGATCTTTATTTGAAGAACATAAATTTAAAGAAAATGTAATTAAAATACTTCAACTTTAAAAAGGACAGGGGAAAATGCAAATAATAAAATAGATGTAACTTATCATGAATAAAAGTGGAATTTATTCTTTCACTTTTCGTGAATTTCATTTAATGAGCAGATATGTCCTTGTGAAAGTGGTTTCATTAGTAAAAACCTGTTCTTGTGAATATGATATATAATACGTTTAATAAAACATTAAATAAATGAAATAAATTACTACCTGAAATTGTTCTTAAAATCACTTGGTGTTTTCCTAATTTAACACCAACAAAAAAAAAAAAAACAAAAAAAAAAACTTGCAAGCAATTATGTGCAGCTTTATGTCAGATCTGAACCCTAAATAAACGTGAAATACAGACTGTTATATGGAAAGAGAGGAAGTGGAATAAAAATGTCAAAAATGAGTTAAAAAATGATTAAATTATTATATTATCATCAGGTACATTTAACTCAGTTAGCATGGGATTGTGTAATCTCCTGTGAGGTAGAGCTCAGTGCTGCTGAAACAGGAAATATGCAAAAATTTTCAAAATAAAATCAGAATCATACATAAATAGTATTTATAGAACTAATTAGCTGACACATTTATTATTAGGTGCTCATGATGGCTAGGATGCTCGCAGGTGGGGCTCCCCTGGCTGCATATTCCTGCTTGAAATATATTTCAGTAAGAAACTAAAAACTGGCCCACAATTATGTCCACTCACAGTTTTTGCCCACAAATTTACAATCAAAGCCGACCAATGGGCCGGGAAAGTTCCCAATCTGGCAACACTAAGAGGTGTAAAGTAACAGAGCGCTGGCACCTCGGTCGTCTACTTGATCCGGATCTCGAAGCAGAGGCAGTTGCAGGACTCGCACTCAGGCGGCTGGCAGGTACAGGCACAGTCCAGGTTGACACACGGCTGGGGGTGGGGGGGTACCATAAAAATCATTATGAGAACAAATAAAGCTCAGATTTACCAAACTTGCTCACTGAAACATTGAAAATAGTCAAATATTACTCGGGTCACTCACATTGGGAAAAAGGCACGGATTAGGCAGGAAGGACCTGACGGCTGGCAGGCGGCAGTTACACATTTCAGCCAATCGGAGGCAGTTCTCACATAGAGAGACATCCGGACAGCAGCCGCCACATTCTGAGGAACAGCGGTCCTTTGAGAGGAAGAAGAAACACAACTCATCATCGACGCACAACAAAAACAGAGTCTTCAAGGTGAAATGTAGCAAAAATGTCACAATCACTGACTGTATATGAGAACTGGACTGGGTGAGAGTGACATCATCCATAGAAAACGGTTACCTTCCAGCTCCAAGCAACAGAAGTCAATTCAGTCGCCATGTTGGAACCAGACGTCATCAGTAAGCAGTGATTGGTTCGAGTTGGAATGAGTCATCATTTCTATGGCAACCACGTTCACCAATCAGGAGTGAGCTTGTTGGAAGGCCACACCCCCACAACATTAAAGTGGACTACATGAAATCTGTCAAACATTTTGGGGCTTGAAAGTGGAGGCCTGCAGGCTCCGCCTACTTTTACTGAGGATCTGATTGGTCCATTTATAGCTTGAATTAACTGAACTACAAAAAAATATAAAACATAAAAAAAATATCAAGGACGTTAATAAAAAAGTATTTCTGGTTTATTTCTCTATACAAGTCTGGGATTTTGGCTGCTTGAAGCCTGCGGGTACTTCCTGTTTGGAACACCAGAGGGGGAGGAGTCACTCAGTCCAGTTCTCAGATACAGTCAATAGTCATGCTGTGTTTTGCATGAGTTATATATCAAGGTTCATTGAGTTTAAAGGGATTTCTTCATAACACAAGTATGATGATGCTCCAAAGAGACCTTCAAGTCCCACTCCAACATCTTTTAGTCTATTTTCAAAGCGTTTTCAGTGCTTGTTTGATCATGTTTATGTCATTTTTAATCAAAATCTAAAAACTTGTCGTTTTCTTGAACATAGTTTCTGCAGAGCGGCAGCCCAGTGTATTTTTCACAAATCAATAAGATTTTTTTCCAAACTGTGTTTTTGTGTGTGTGTGTCTGCCAGGTCTGCGGTACCAACCTTCAGGCAGTATCGGATCCAAAACCCAATCCCCACCAGAACCATGTACAGGCTGACTGTGATGATCATCACAGCGGGCAGAGGAATGGCCAGCCCCCAGATGGGCAACACCTGAAGAAATGGCAGGAAAAGACACGTCTGATGGTGCAGCCCACGAGTTTGAAAGTGGATTTAAACACTTACCTGCATGGTGTGAATCTGGGGTGAGGCGTTCACTTTTTACGGAATTCCTACAATTCTGTCAAAAAACGAATAATCATCCGTTTACTAAACTATTTTAGGTTAAAAACAAACATTTAACTAAATGAGAGGCATTTCTATTCCTGGTAAATATAAATGTTGTTGTGTGTGTCTATGTTGTTGTTAAGCTTTGTGTTGGAAATCCCTAAAAATTGTTCTTTTAAACATCAAAAGCTAACAAAGACTCACCGCCTTTAAGCCCCGCCTCCTCCGCGGTGTAAACAACGAGCAGCGACTTTCCCACAAACTGAATAAAGTCCCACATTTTCATCCTGTTCAAATACAGCGAGAAAAATAAAAAGAAGCGTGGAGCTTTTGAAATCAAACCGAGGCTCGCGCGATGGCGGATGGCACAAGCTGCGTCGCCGTGGAAACGGACGGATCCCCGTAAGGGTCAAAAAACGCGAACCGAAAAAGCAAAATATAGATGCACGACAAATTTCTCTTTGAAGCCCTAATAAGTTTTCCCATTTACTGTTTTTATTGGCTTTAAATTTATACTTAAGTCAAAATAAATGTCGTCCAATTAAGACATTGTTTTATCCGTAACCTAAAAAAAAAAAAAAAAAAAACAATTTTTGGTGTTTTTAACAAGTTCTTGTAGCATTCTTCTTATGATGGCGGACATATAAAAATTATATTTTGTACTAAATTGTAGTTAGGAGCAGACGAAAAAAATACAGCTTCAAAAAGAGCTTATTTGTGACGCTGTGCAGAGACGGGAAGGGGAGCGGTGTTGCTTTGTGGCGAAACTATGTTTATTTACATCATTTGATCAAAATCACCTCAGTTGAAAAAAAAATAACTTTTGACATGAAACGTGGATATTTCAAGTAGGGCAATATTTTATTTATATTATTTCCAAATTCATAAATTCAATGCTTTTTAAGATCCTGCATACCGCCCCTTTATGCTTTTGACCAATCGGATGGACCCTTTCGTGCTGTTGACCAATCAAAAATAGCCCTTTTATGATAGAAGTGTGCCCTTTACTTAGACAAGGAAATGATTTATTAGTTGTTTCTTATTTTATGCATGTATCACAATCATACCACTATTTGTTCATAAAGAAAAAAAATTGCAACATGAAAAGATTTTAACACTTTTGTGGTTTAAAATTTGTCTGAGGTAAAATTCTGCTGAACAGTAAAATCGATTAATCAAAAATTTGTCATCACGATATTAGCTTATAGCAAAAGATGACACCATTTGAGATAAATTGTCATGTTGACGAATCAAATGGAGCCCTTTTATGTTTTATACCCTTTAACGTAGACATGGATTGTTTGGAACATAATTTAAATTATGCTCACTTTTATTCAAATAATGCAAGACCGATAACTGATATTGCAGATTACTATTCTCCCTAATATCATGCAGCTCCACTCTAACCTATTTTTATGTTTTCTGTTGTTTGCATTGAGATTTTAAAGACAGAGGAGACTGGTTCTTCCTGTAAACCTTTATTAAAGTCCACAGAATGGAGCTTTTTTGTTCAGCTCAGGATGCCAACAGGTCATCAAGCATTAGAACAGCATTCCTGCTGACATGAGCATCCACACACACAGCTTTATGAACTGCATAACTTTTATTACCCCATACGATGAATTTGCCAGACATCCTGTCCACCGCCAACTCTGTTCTCATGGCTTTAGATTTTACTCCATTAAACATCACCATGGTTTATAAATTATTGCATCACAGGACTTTTCAAAAGATCCATGAAAGAGGTTTGGTACCTCAGCAGGCTAAGCACCACTGTAGGCAATTTCCCTGGTTCCCTCCCATCTGATCACAGTGAGACGCCTCAGCCTTCCTTACAAGTCCACCAGTGACTGTTGGAATACGGAACATTAAAGGAAAAGTTGCCCAAACATGAAATAATATATAGTACATGGTGGTGTGAAGATGGGCAGTGATCTGACGGCAGTCACCGGCTCTTTAACACTTCATTTATCTGCAGTTTCAATTGAAGGATGGGGGGAGAACAAAATACCAAAGTATGACCCTCCTGCACACACCCCACCCCATGACAACACTCCACTCCAAAACATGGAGACTCATTGTTTTATTGAAACACATAAGTACAAAACAAAAATGTTACATGAGACGGTGCCTTCTCGTTGTGGCACAATCTAAAATGGAAAAAAGAAATAGGGGTACATGGAAAGAGGAAGTGTGTGTGGGAGGGTCATCACCACTCATCCCTGATGTGTGGAACTGTTGTGGTGTGTTTTTGTGAGAGCGCCCCCTGGTGTTGTAGGGGCATGTCGGTGTTACAGAGTCCCATGTCATTCAGAGGTAATTCATGTGTTAGCTAATAAAAGCTGGTGGTATTGCAAATGGGGAAAAGGGGGGAGGAAGAGCAACAGCAGCACATAGGAGGGAGGAGAGGGGCGCTTGATGGCCTTTCAGGAGAAGAGGGGGAGGGCTGCTGGCAGCTCCTAAAAGCCGTGAACCTTGAGCTGCTCCTCCTTCGCCAGGTCAATCTGCAAAGGTGAGAGCTGATTAAGACACCTGCCTGGATTAGACCCAAAGGGAACGTGGAAGAACTGCTCACCTCAATCAAAAACTGGCAGATATTCTTGCGCTGGTCTCCTTGAAGCTGAATCACTTCACCATACTCTGGGTGCTCAATCACTGTCCCATTGCAGGCAAACTTCTGTTGGATTTAAAAACGCACGGCATGAGGGGAACGCCACGCCACACTGCAGCAGCCGCGCTCGGTAGGACAGCATTACCTTTTTGAAGGCCTTGACTAGCTTCTTCTTATCATAATCGGCCGCGATGCCCTGTACAGTGGTGAGGGTCTTCCTGCCGTTCCGCTGTTGGATTCTTATGTGGATGTAGTCCTCAGTCCCGGCTGGGAGGCGGTCATCACCCTTAGTTGCATCAGCAAAGGGGTCTACAGAGAAAACGGGGATACATTAGAACGGTAACACCTGAGGGGGTCCTGTCTGAAGCGTTTGTCCCCATGCCGATGTCCATAAGAGGAAACCGGGGGTATTGTTCGGAGGGAGGGTCACATTTCAAACCAACTGCGCAGACGGACGTGCTAAATATATATAACGCTTTAGCGGCTTCCGCTAACTAGAACAAAAAAGGAAAAGTCAGTTTATTCAACTTTGAAAGTATCATAAACAAACAATAAAAAATAAAATTATATCGAAATATTGAATCTACGTTGAGTGACATTGGCAGAAACATAAGTAGAAGAGGGCAAAGAAAAGTTAACCGCGCTGCTAATCTTAGCTTCCCTTAGGCCTAATGGCGGACATTTAATCGCCAACTTAAAAATCGTCGAATGTGTTCGGATATCTGAAAAATATAACACGTTTTTAGGAAGCCATTTTAGTTTAAAAGTCAACAAACACAGATTTAAACCTACAATTATTGTCTAAGAAACGAAGTCATCTCAACGCAAATTTGAAAGTTAGCATTAGCTTGAAGACGGCCGCCCAACCCCCACCCTATGCGCCGATCGGCTCACCCAAAAAAAGAAAAACCCCAACTCACCAAAAGTTTGGAGGTTCTGGATAGCGGACATACGATAAGATTTGCTTTCCTTTCGGAAAATGACTTGGTTATCGGGCAGCCTTTCGGATAACTTTGACAGTTTTTGTTCTATCTCGGGTCGGCCTCGCTGGGACAACACGACTATAGCTGCTCTCACAAAATGGAGATCTTCAACCTCGTAACAGGGGGAAAACAAGCCTATATAACCCCGCCCCGCCTCTGACGTCACCACGCACCAGACACATGAACAAGACGCCGGCGGGAACCACGCCCTAGAGCATTTCTCAACTTTACTGGAAAGGTGACGTCACTCCCTCAGGTTCCTCTGAGTGTTTTTCCCAAAACACACACTAAATAAATATATTTAAATAAATAAATAAAGTAAAAACACAGCTTTATGGTCTTCAATAAAAAAAAAACATAAAAACATTTTAAAGTAAAATTTAGTTTGCCTTGGTTTTCTTTGTTATATATAATATTATTGAGGCTCTGCGACAGACTGGCGACCAGTCCGGGGTGTACCCTGCCATCGCCCTTCAGTAGCTGGGATAGGCTCCAGCACCCCCGTGACCCCGAAAGCGACAAAGCGGCCAAGAAGATGGATGGATATATAATATTTTTTTTCTTTTTTCACTGAACAAAATATATAAACATGTTTACATGGTAATACTATTGTCGGAAAGAAATGAAGGCCGTATCAATCCCCCGGGTTTAAAGTTTTATACATATATATATATGGGTTGATGTTGTTATATTTAGATAATAAAATATGGGATTATTTAAGTTTAACCACACGGATAGATTAGGAGATGGCTCACCTGTTATTCATGTGTTATGACTGATCTGACATTCAACACACCACATCCTGGTCACAAGTGGAGTGAATCTTTCCCTGATACTGGATCACACTAGCTATCATGGGATACAGTTTATTGCATTTCATTGCTGATTTTGATAATGAGTGACTAACAATATTGCATTGTGTCATAAAGTTGTAATAAAGTCGGTCTTATGATGAATAGATTTGAACTGAAAACAATTAAAACTAGCAAATATATATATATATTGCAAAAATCTAAATTTTCAATGCATGTTTAGACTGATCAAAGTAATGAATAAACAAACATTTGGCAAACTTTAGCCTCCACAATCCAGCGTGACAAGCGTTGCTCCGTGAGAGGTCTTTCTTCCTTTGTGTGTTGGAGCCCATGACACAAACAACTGTTCCAACTTTCTAAAGTCACCGGCCATCTCCATATAAATGCGCAGAGCTCAGACCAGGTAGAGTGCATGAAGCTTGTTGCATGAAGAGGGACAGGTTGGTGGGTAAAAGGCTGATAGCTCGAGAGGGCGGATCGATACAGCAGAATCAAAAACCTTGGGTAAAAAGGCAGGATTAGGTTTCAACAGAACCCCTGAATCCCCCCTGGAAGACTGCATGCATGACGGGTTAACTGACAACGCATCAAGCACCAAAACTAACTCCCAAGCAGTCATCGACCAAAGCCGGCGCGGTCCCCTCATGAATTGTGCCACGAGTGGATGCAGTTCTGTCCCCAAAACCAACATGGCAAACCGAGATGGCAGGAATTACACCTTAATGGTGGAGAAAGCTAGACCTTTGTCCAATAGGTTCTGTAGAGACGACAGAATGTCAGCCACAGAACTCTAATAACCCACCATGGTGCTTTTAGAGCGCCAGTCCTCTAACACGCGCTATTTTCCATCATACCCCAAACGTGTAGATGAAGCTCTGGCAATTTGAATTGTTTCCACAGCGTTTTGTGGGAGACCAGTGGTAGTCAGGTTTAGCCTCTCACAGGCCAGGCGCATAGTGCCAAATGACCTGGATGAGGATGGAAGATTCCTCTGCATGTCTGAGACAGCAGGTCCCTGCTGAGGGGAAGTGGTCATGGTTCTCTGTTGAGCACTTGATAAATCTCTTGATAAACCTGCTCGCACCCTGGAAAGGATGGAGGGTATCAACTCCAGTGGAGGAAACGCATACAGCATTCATGCGCTAATGCATCCAGTCCTAGTGCATAGCCCTGATTGGTTAGGGAATGAAACTTGGGAGACTGCGCATTCTTTGTCATGGTGCTCCTGGGTTCTGGTGTCTCCTTCCTGATTGGACCCAGGTGACAACAAGCATCCATCACTTCAGGGCTCTATTTAAATGTGCCCCCTCCAGCATTCATTTACAGCGTGTTACCTTCACCGGTGCAGTAATTGGGCCTTGTACTCAACACAGTCACTAGTTTCTGTGCCTTGTTTTGCCCTGCTACTCTCCGCCTGCTCCTATTCCAGGACTATCAACACCATCTCTGTCATGCTGCTTACTCGGGTCCAAGTAGGTGGCATGGAAGGGGACTTTCCATGTCTCAAAAAGCAACTTCCATGACAAGTTACCAAGGGGACCTGCCTTGGACTGCTGTCCAAGCCACAATGAATAAGATCCTCGACAGTTCTCCCGGAGGTGGTCGGCTAAGGGACGTATAATCAAATTTCTTTTTGTCAAGTTGTCAAGCTGGTCTGACTGCAATCTGTGTGTTGGGACTAGATCAAGTTATTTCTGACTCATTTGGAGATTCTGAACCGCTCTTAGTCTGACTCGTCACCTAGAACCCATCTGTCATAAGACACAATACCATGGGTATTACCCTGGACAGATGAGCTTCTAGGATCACTCGAGCACTCAAACCCCTCCACCATGATAAGGTGGCGGTTCATGGAGGGGTAAAATGTGGTGTGTTGCAATTCTTTCTGTGTGATGGCTAAAATTGATAGTTGATAGCCAGCTAAAATATTAGCTAAATGCTAAATTAGCCTAACTAAAAAACAAAACAAACAAAAAAAGTAGGTGAGCCGAAAATTTTAGCATGTAGCTGAAAAAAATAGCTGAACTCAAAAATAACCAAAAAAAAAACAGAGAAAGGCCTAAATTAGCCAAAATAGCTACCATGCAGCAGAAAAATTAGCTGAACTCTGAAACGGTCCCAAAAAAAGCCTAAATTAGCCAAAATAGCTAGCATGTAGCTGAAATATTTGCTAAACTCCAAAATAGCCTAAAAATCTTAGTAAATGCCAAAATAGTCTAAAAAGTTAGTAGTAAAACGATTTTTAAAACATTAAAACCACAACATAATTATGAATATGAAATATGAAAGGCAGGAATATTATTCCAGAATAAATCAATTTAAACCTTAAATAACTTTCAATATTTTACTCTCCATAAAAATATATTTTGTTAAATTTATACACGTAAGAGATGATCGCAAGATAACATCGGGCCATTAATAACAATTCATCCGGAGGGCCTGATAGAATTACCCGGAGGGCCGGATCAGGCCCCCGGGCCTTCACTGTGACACGTGTGGTCTACAGTTTTGTCTCTGGTGTCTTTGGACAGCTGTTTGGTCTTGGCAATGTTAGTAGTTGGAGTCTTACTGATTGTATGGAATGGAAAGGTGTTTTTATGCAGCTAACCACTCAAACAGTTGAGCGGAGGTGAACTACTTCAAGGTGGACTAGCAGGTAATGGATACAGACTAAGGAATAGGGTTGCTGTCAGTCTCCTTGTACATGGATGACATCAAGCTATACGCTGAGAACGTATCACTTTTTGTATTTTATATATTGCTTTTTTAGCAATCTTGGTATCTAAATGTCCAGCTTGTTCAGGACATTACTGCTTGTATTTTTGGTATTCATAAACTAAATAGTTTTTGAAATACTGAGTAAGATATGTCCCATGGAAAATGAATGAGAAATTGCTGAAATCCTTCAAAGACTTTGAACACTTTGAAACTTGTGATTTTCATCATATAGTTTCAGCTGGAGATACCATTCATACTTTAAAATTTTTAGCAACCACTGAATTTTTAGGTTAATTTGGAATTAAGCTAAAATTTTAGCTACATGCTACCTGTTTTTGGCTAATTTATACATGTTTCCAGTTTTTTTTTTTTTTTTTTTTTTTGGGGGGGGGGGGTAATTTGGAATTTAGCTAACATTTTAGCAACATGCTAGCTGTTTCTGGCTAATTTTGACATGTTTCCAGTTTTTTTTGGGGCTTATTTGGAATTTAGCTAATATCTTCGCAAGCTTTTAGCTTCAGTATATTCAGCTAACTGCTCTGGTGTCTTAAGCAGCCACATTTAGATTACAGCATTCAAATAATTGCAAGTAATGTTATTTAGTTATTTTTGTAATACTTAAAGTTCAAATTAAGCTTATTATTAAAAGAAAAAAATCACAATGTTAGTATTTTCTATAACCAATCAGAAACGAAACTTCAGCATTTATTTTTCTGAATAGAAAATTAGCTCTGGAATACTTTTAATGTCCTCTAGAAACCAAAACACAGTTTTGAATATTTCATTATTTTTTCTGGCATTACATGTAAATTACATATAATGAGATTTTTAAGAGTAAAATCGTTACACTTACTTTCTTTGGACCTTCATAGCCAACAACTGAATGTCCCCAGATCGGGATAAATACATTTTAACTTAAAGTTATATGGACTTGATTGCATTTTTATAAATTACAGGTGAATCTGTTTCAACAAAAGTTGAAAAAGCAGAACCCCACAGGGTGCATTGTTCCTGTACATTTAAATAAAAGGAGACGGTTTCAGACAAAACAACAAATCTTTATTGAAAGTCACATTTGTCAGTCAAAACCTCCATTTCTCACTGTGCAACCGGACAGACTGTAGCGGCCGTAGCAGCGCAGTCACAGGAGCTTTCTGGAGAAAACTGGAAACATCCAAGCCCCCAGCACAGCAACATGGCACCTTAACAGCTAACCCGCAAAACTCAACAGCTACACAACTGCGCCTAGTGCACAAAAAACAAACACAAGCACAGTTAGAATGAAAGAAAAACAGACACTCAGCAGCCTAATCCAACAAAAATCTGCTTCAACTCGTTTTTCCAACCAACTTTCACAGCAAATCAAACTAAAGAAATTCAGTTTAAAAGCAATTTATCCTTTTATTCATTTTCTAAACAGATTCAGAATATATAAAGTAAACTAAAGTCTTTATTTGAATCTGCTGAGTTTCCATCAATGTTTTCTAAAATGTGTTCTCAAATTGAAGAAAAAACCTACCAAACAAATCCATCTATAAAAGTAAAAGTTAAACTGTTTTTTAAGGAAAAGACTGAAGCACAAAAAACAGCAACCTTTGACAGATGAACGCTGAGAGCCGCTCCGGAAACTCACGTCTTCAACCAAAACTGCCAAAGGAAGCACAAGTTGTGATGCGTTAGTTTAGAGACAAAATGCAGGAGACTTCTCAAACATGGTGATACTGTCGGGAAGGTATTAAATGTAGTTTTAATGAGACTGCATTCATTCAAACATATTTGAATGAGTTGCTGTGTCTAATCGTTGCCCCGCGTTAGTTTGTAGCTTTGTTTACATCCCATAATGTCAGACTATGGTGGCTGTTTTTGGTCTAGAACCTCCGGAGCAACATGAGACTCTTTTATTAAAGAAAAATAAAAAAGCCAAAGGAGTCCAGTCTGAATACAGTCTTAGTCACTCCAACGTTTGGTTCAGTCTTTACAACAGCATGCATTGAATGGATGGATTTCACAACCTTTTTTTCCCCAAACGTGTCTGCAGTATTTTCATCCAGAAAAAACTGTTTTATCATTGAAGTCCAATAAGTGATCTTCTGAGAGGGTTTCTCAGCATCAGCTGTGGACTTTGATGCATTCAGTGAAACACAGTAAGAACGGGCTGATGTTTGTTTCAGGGAATCTGCTGCCAGCTAAATACAAGCAGCAACCCTAAAAGCCCGTTCTGATCATCGTTTGATCTACTTCCAAAGCTGTTGTCTTTTAATTATGATTCTATTGTTTTTAGTCAAATCAACAAAACTTGAACACAGAGGAAGCTCTGAACTCACCTTTCCAAGAGGAGTCCGTTTCTAGAGACTTCTTTCAATCCTCCGTCTGCTTCGGCGGACTTTTAGATCTCGACCTGGAGCCTTTTTTGGAAGAAGGGCTGCGACTTCCAGACCTGGACCTCGGCTTGGAGCGGGACCTGGATCGAGATCTTGAGGGAGAATGTACCTTGGACTTCTTGTTTCTGGGCGAGCGGGATTTGGATCTGGAGTCGGATCTGGATTTGGATCTGCTGTAGCGGGACCTGCTTCTGGAACGAGAGCGGCTCCTGCTGCGGGATCGGCTTCTTCTTCTTCGCCTTGGACTGCAAGAATGGCTGAAGACATTCAGAGTTAGTTCTGATGGAACAACCCAGAAGAACAAGACATCATTCCTATCCCATCAGTAGGGCTGCTAATTTAATGGTCGATTAGTCATTACTTGTTATTGTATGGAGTCAGAGTGTAGTAAAGTTGAAAGTTATAATGGCATTCTGTTAGCTTTTTGGACTATGGCATTTCTCAACATTTTTTATGCTAATTTGGAGTTTCGCTAATATTTCAGCAACATGCTAGCTATTTTGGCTAATTAAGGCTTCTTTCAGTGTTTTAGGCTAATTTGGAGTTTAGCTGATATTTCAGCTACATGCTAGCTATTTTGGCCAATTTAGGCCTTTTTCATTTTTTAAGGCTAATTTAGAGCTTAGCTAATATTTCAGCTGTATGCTAGCTGTTTTGGCTAACTTAGGCTTTTGTAGGTTTTTAGGCTATTTTGGCATTTAACAAATATTTATCTGGTTATCAATTTCAGTATATTTAGCTATTGTAACTAGCATCTTCAGCGGCCACATTCAGCTTACAGCATCACATTAGCATTATTGCAGGTAATGCTATATATTTAGTTTTAGTTAGTCTATAGCTATTGATGGTTAAGATGTGTGTTTTACATCCAGTTGCACATGACCCGATTAGTCGACTGATCGGTTATTAGTCGACTATTAAAATAAATGTTTATGGCAGCACTGCCCATCATGCTTTGTGGTAAATCAATATTTGTATTTACTATAAATAGTTCAATTTAGAGTAAGAGTTTAGCATATATGGGATGTAAATGATCGAACGCATCTTTTCTGAAGTCACTTACTATAGTAAACAAACATTAGGTCTCTAACCTTCTGCTCCTGCGTCCGGACCCGCTGTACCTCCGGCCCGACGATCCTCCTCTTCGTCCACCGTGATGGGAGTCGGGAGGTCGACCGTATCGCGCCATCTGGACCCGGAGTTCGCGCCCGTCCAGGAGCGCTCCGTCCATGGCGTCCATCGCGTCTTCAGCGTCCCGTTTGTCGTGGAAACGAACGAACGCGAAGCCCCGGCTCTCCTTTGTGTAGCGGTCCCGCGGGATGTAGATGTCCCCGACCCGGCCGTACTTCTCGAACACGTATCTGAGGGTTTCGGGGGAAGTTCTGTAGGTCAGGTTGTCCACTTTGAGGGAAGTCATGCCGTCGATGTCCGGCGGGGCCCTGCCGAAACTCATGCTGGATATAACCCGGGAGGCCGCGCAGCTTTCACTAAAACTCCTTTAGAAATCACCAGAATAGACAAAAACTGTTTCAAAATTCTACTTGAGCATAAATTATAAACTATTCACAGAAATGATCATTTGGAGTAAGGATAAACAAATAAACTCTGCTACTTCTGCCCATTCGAATCACTAATTCTTCTTTATGGAAAGGTCTTACCGGAAGCAACCAGAAAACCGCACACGGATACACCGCCCCCTAGTGGGCCGGAGTATGTATGATAGGTCGATTTTTCTTCATGATTTGTTTATTTGAACAATTATAACATTACAAAAACGTTGAACTAAGTTATATATCATAGGACATGGCTAACATAATAAACAAACAAAATCTTTGAATATTTATAAAGAGATTAAACCAAAGCACAGAGAAAAAAAAAAACAAAACTAGAAATGAAAGAAAAGGTAAAAAAAATAATAACATTTAATCAAACACCTATAGAAACAAATGTTTTCAATCTGTTACTCTTATTTTTTATTTATTGTTCTTTAAAAACGTTCATAGATTCAGGTATCGTTTGTATTAATTTTAAAAATTTCTTTATTTTGGGAAGACCTTTATATATTTATTTTTGTGTATGTTATATTTACCAAACCAATGGGAATTATCCATCCATCCATTTTCTTGACCGCTTCTTCCCTTTCGGGGTCGCGGGGGTGCCGGAGCCTATCCCGGCTACGGATGGGCGAAGGCAGGGTACACCCTGGACAGGTCGCCAGTCTGTCGCAGGGCCCAATGGGAATTATGTTTATAAAAATTTATTTTTTCTGCCAGGGCTCCCTTGAAAAAGAGGCTCTAAATCTCAATGGACCTGGTTAAACAAAGGTTCATAATAATTGTATTATTCTTTCTAATAAAATGCCAAATTTGATGGTGTTTAGTGAAAATGTTGGCAATAGTTGGAAAATATATAATTTTAGCTAATTAATTATGATTTTTTTTATGTTTGAGTTTGCGGACAAAAGAAAAATCCTTTGTTATTTTATTGTTGTGTTCCTGTACCACTAAAGTAAAACCTGAATCAGAAAAAAAGCATACAAAAACAAAGATGGTGCGGTGAAAAAAGCAAGATGAAGCTATGAACTAGCAAAGGAAGATTCAACTTAAATAAACAATAATTTTGCACTATTTTGTTAAATTGCTTTTGTTCTCTTGTTCATGTTTGAAATATCTTTCAGAGAAGTTGGCATTTTACAGTCTTGTACTCATTTTCTGTTGCAATTAAAATTGTTTTTTAAATGTATTATTTGTAAATATATATATATATATATATATATATATATATATATATATATATATATATATATATATATATATATATATATATATATATATATGATATGGATTATGTGAATGAAGAGCTCTTGTAATTAGCAGTGAATGTTTAGTTTTAATCACAAGCCTTTTCTAGTTAAAGCACCACTTTGATCATCTTTTAATCTGTTTTCAAATTGTTCCCAGTGGTATTTTAATTATGATTATTATGAGGTTTCTGGGAAAAATAAAAATAAAAAGAACATGTAATTTTCTCAAACATAGTTTCTGCAGAGCGGGAGTAGTTGATTTGTAATTCACCTTTAAGCTGTGGGTGGGACTGTTGTTGGCGCAGAACAACCCTGCCCCCCTTCCCATCAAGCAAAAGTGAGAGTTGTCTGTTTACACTCTAACCTAACATTCCAATTGCAACCTAAATGGAAAGCAATATCTATGCTTTCCAGTCTTTTTGAGCCAAATGCCAGCTCAGACAAGGAAAACAAAGACTTATATGAATCTTGCGAATGCGTTCAGCATATTTCTGCGTTACAGAAATAACTTTTTCAAACCTTTTTTCATCTGCTCCTGATTCACAATTATATGAACAAAGAAATATTCCATCATCAGGGAAAAAAAAGCCACAATAAGATGTTAAAAACAGAAATTTGATGGGTCTTTAAGGTTAGCTAGTTGCTCCTCCCTGTTTCCAGTGCTTTTGTAGATCTGTGGTTTGGTCCCGCGCGGCGCAGCTTCTGTAGATCTGCGGTTGCTTCATGTTAGCTCCTTTGTCAGCTGACTCATTCACATGACTCCCCGGTTCGCCTCGGTCTGCCCTGTTTTCCGATGCTGCAAAGATAAGGAAATAGATTTTAAATCACCGGAGGATTAGCTCCGTTGTAGATTAGGGACCACTCGGAGGAGATAGATGGCTGAAAACACCGGACTGTAAACAAGAAGCTAGCTAAGCTAATGAAGAGGCTGTAAACAGGCACGCGGAGGAGCTGTTAGCGGGTTAGCTAAAACGTCCTGAGTCTTGGTGAGTTTGGGTTTTCTCTTTCAGATGTTAGCTAATTCTGTTTTTATAAACTTTATCTCGTCCGTTTATTGTCATTAAATTAATTTCATTTTAGATTCTGCTTAAAAAGAAATAATTTATTATTATCTTAAATAAATAAGTTGGTTTTTTTTCTGCACTTTTTTAGACCCAAATTAAAATAATTTTTGTTTTTTTAGGACATTTACTGTTTTGTATTGATTTTTAAATTCAATTAATTATTTAAATCAAGTTAATACCAGAGTGTGTCACACACACTCATACATTTTAATAGTATGTATTAATTCCAGTTCTGACAGTTTTTTTAAGATGGCAGAGGACGTCCTGTCGTCCTAATGCTTTCATGTAACTCGATCTGATGCTGACTGATGTTCGGATCTTTTTCCTCACAGGTCATCAGAACTCTGCCAACATGAGTCCAGAAGGGAAGAAGCTCTGGAACATCATCATCCTCGGCTTCGGCTTCATGTTCATGTTCACTGCTTTTCAAACATGTGGAAACATCGAGGTACTCGGCTGCTCCTGACCTTCCTCAAACCGCTCGCTTCACCTTGAATTAAGCAACTTTTTGTTTTGTCTTTCCAGCAAACTGTGATAAAAAGCTTCAACAGCACAGAGTTTCATGGAAGCGGATACACCAGGTGAACCGGCGCGTTTAATCTGATTTTAATCCAAATGCCTTTTGGTGGGATTGATATAAATGCAAATAAAAATCCTCCTCCCAGCATCCCTAGTTAAAGTCAGTCTCTCCTTCCGATTATTTCCGCTTGTATTCATTCCTCACTAAAATCTGGGATTGTCCCATCACTTTCCAAAATACTAGAAAAAAAAGATGCTTTCAACTTTATGATCACCTAAAACATAACAATCTTCTGGAACCTTTTCAGTCGGGTTACGTCTCTCACACAGCACTGAAACTTACACTGAAGATCACTAACGACCTTCTCATTACAGCTGATTCTATCCTCCTCTGCCTTTGAAACCACATCTCACTCCATCCTCTCCTCCCTCAGTATCACCTCCACCCACAAGCTGGTTCCAATCCTACTTCTCAGGCCAAACCCAATTCATGCAGCTTAACTCCTTTAAATCCCAGCCCACATCCATCTTTTCTGGTGTACCCCAACGTTCTACTCTCGCCCCCTTGGAAATGTTTTCCATAAATTTAATATAAAAAGTTTCATTGTTTCCCAGATGACACCCAGCTCTATTTATCAAGCAAACCTGACTCTTGTCTTCCATCTTCATCCCCCTCCTCCTATCTATCTGAACTCAAAACTGGTTCTCATTAAACTTCCTGAAACTCAATAGTCATAGAAAACAAACTACATCTTGTCAGTTCCAAATCCTTCCTCTCCAAAGTTACAGATTCTAATCTAGAAGGGCTGCCACGACTAATCGATGACTAATCTACTATTAAAACAGTCAACAACTAATTTATTAGTCGATTAGTCGTTACTTTATATTAAATGGAGTCAGAGTGTAGTAAAGTTGAACAAAGTTGTATATAAATAGTTTGTTGTTTCAGATGCCGATCTCATTAGAGAGATCAGGAATATACTTTCCATCAAACTCATTTTGACAGGTGACCTTTGACCTTTTACATGTAAAAATGATATTACATTTCTTGCGTCATCTTGAGGGGCGTGGCACATGTCAAAATGAGTTTGATGGAAAGTATATTCCTGATCTCTCTCTCATCTGCTTTAATGTTGTTTTAATCATAAAACTAGTGAAGGACAGAAGCTCCACGATTCATTAAAAGTTTAATAAACTATCATCTTAATTGTCTTTATTTTTAGTTAGTTTAAAGCTAATGATGGTTAAGATGTATGCTTTACATATACTTTATGGATGACCCAATTACTTAACTAATTAGTAAAAATAATCTGTGATTAGTCGACTATTAAAATAATCATTAATCATCTTCCACAGGTTAAGAATAACGGGTCACTGACGTTGCTCGGTCTGTCTATTTTCATGAATCGCCTTCGCCCCTCCCTCACTGTTCACTCTGCTTCTATTCTGGTCACTTCCCATTAGATTAATGTCATTCCCTCTTCTTCAGTCTCCCTCAAAAAGTTCTAACTGCAGAAGTCCTCTGCTCGCATCATCTCCAGAACCCCGTCTTTTAGTCATATCCCCCCCGTTCTCCAGCAGCTTCACTGGCTTCAAACTCCTGGTGTTTACGTCTAAGGCCTTTCTGTCTGTTCCCCTGGTCCGGTCCGGCCCAGCCCATTACATTACCACGGGGAGTCGAGCCTTCGTTCACCTGCTAATTATTGTCTCTTTTCTAGTGATTTTATTGATTTTTGCTCTTTTACAGTGTTTACAGTATAAATATTTATTATTAATAAATACATTTGGTTTTGCTGCAGCATGGCCATCATCTACGGAGTTTTCTCGGCCTCCAACCTGATCGCGCCGTCGGTGGTGGCGGTCATCGGGCCTCAGCTCTCCATGTTCTTTAGCGGCCTCTTATACAGGCGAGTCGTCCTCTCAAACTCCCCGCTGATGTCATCAGTGTGACAGGAGCGTGACTTTGGTTTGTGAATCCCTTTCACAGCTGCTACATCGCCGTGTTCATTTACCTGTACACCTGGAGTTTCTACACGGCGTCTGTGCTGGTTGGAGTCGCAGCTGCAGGTACAGAAACCCCCTGACCCGCTAAATAAAAAACTAAACGTCTTTTGTCATCTGTTGTGTGTTTCTGCTCTCCAGTGCTGTGGACGGCTCAGGGAAACGTTCTCGCCATCAACTCCTCCGACACCACCATTGGAAGAAATAGTGGCATTTTCTGGTCGCTGCTGCAGTTCAGGTACACCAGTTTGTCCGATGCAACAGTTGTGTTTAATTACTTAAAAGAAAATCAATTAAATAGTAAAAATAAAACAGCAGTTTTGACTATTTGTGTCACTTCTCCAGTCATTTTATAGACAGATAAGCAGAAATTATTGACATAGTTACTCAACAATTCACTTTCCCCAGGATTCACTTCAAACCTTGATGTTTATCTATTTATTTGGGCTCAAGAGTTTATTTCTGTTTGATCCATAAATGAAATGATTTGTGATTTACGAAACGACAACCAAAAGCTAAAAATTCCGAACATTTTTTTGGGTTAATAAGCAAGCAACAAAGAAGAGGAAGCTTTCAGTTGGCCTGGTGTGATGTCATAAAATAATAAATCTTTAAAGGGTAACCAAACCCTAAATCTACTTTTTTTTTGTCTGTTGACCTCCATAAATGGAACTTTGAAAGGGCTGTCTGTTGTCGAATTTTTGCTTAATTCATGAAAATCTAGTCTAAAACAATCTGTGTGCTGCCCCCTAAAGGTGAAATCATGGTATTGCAGTAGAGTTTTGTGATTGGTCAGCTGGTGTAAGTCCCAAAAGTGTCACGCCATCATACTCTCCCTCTACCAGAATGTGTATCCCTGCTCTCAGGCATCGTTGATTTGTTTTGTAACACTCATATTTTGTCTCAAAAAGCATAAAAAGAAAATGGAGGAACGCAACATACTTTATTGTGAGGCTTTTAGGAATTTATTGTCATATTCTATGTAAAACGACAACAGCTTCTTGTGTTAAGAAAGAAGAAGAGACATTTGTTTGACTAATTTAGGAAAAGAAATGCTATTTATGAAAGTGACTTTGTCATGAAAGCATGTAACAACGAACAATTGTTAAATTTTTGTTGTTTCTACTGCAAATTATTTTGAGGCACAGATTCTGTCAGGCTGGATCAGCAGCAGCCTGACAGAATCTCATTTTAGGTGCAATATGTGGTTTAAAAACATGACAGTAAAGTCACAAAAACATCAGAATAGTCTGTCGTAATCATTCACCTTCTTTTTTATGTTTTTTGGGACAAATTATGAGTGTCTGAGACCGAGGATACACATTCTAACAGGGGGAACGTACCTTTGCACCACACCTGTACCACTCCCCATATTAAAGACCCAGCGAACTATACATAAAGCTAACTTGTCAATCATAGATCCAAGAAACGCCTCTACCACTCAGTCTGCCTCCATTAGCCCCGCCCCCTTTTGGCATTGTTTAAATCTGGGCTAAGAGTGGAGTCGGCCTCCAATTGTTAGGTTACCCTTTGAATTTAGCATCACAGGCGTTTGACTCTTTAAACATACTGATGTGTAGTAGAGATGTAACCATTTACGTTCCCCACCATCCAGTTCAATGGAACACACGGTTTGACTTTAAACTGGCATTCAGAGCAAATCATGTCGTAACCATGGAAGCAAAACCCCTCTCCCTCCAAAAAATATGTGTTAAAATGAGCCATGCTGGCTTTTCAGCCTGCTGTCACCTGTCCAGACATGAACTGGGCACGTAAAGTGAGAATGTTCACCAGGAATACTCCACAGGTTGGCAAGAACAACACAAAACTTCCCCCAGATATCTGATACATTTCCTTTTACTTGTTTATTTTTCCATCTTTAGTTTGGAGAAAGTTTGTGACAGAAAAAAGGGAAAGCGTCACCGTTTGTAATGAGGGCGACAGACGGATTCTTCTATTGAAATCCCTCCACAATAAAAGCATTAGAAGCTGTCTTACGAGTTAAAGGCGTGTTTTGCAGGACATTCCAGCCTCTGAATGCAGCACTTTAATGACAGCCGACCCAGGAGGTCAACAGAATTCAAGTGTTGTAAACAACAAAAGCAGGTGTGACACAAAAAGAGAAGAACCAAAAAAGTGCAGAGTGTTGCCAGATTAGGCATTTTCCGGCCCAATTGGGGGATTTTGATTCTGAATTTTAAGGCAAACTTTGCTTTGTGTCAAGGGACATAATTTAGGCGGTTTTTAGTTATATTTTGGGACTTTTTTGTGGTGGTGGTTTTTAGCTGACTTTTAGGCTCCTGTTGACCTGCCATAAAATGACTATGAGAACCTTCATCTGAATTTACTCCTCAGTCTTGATTAAGATGAATCCGTTTTTAGCATCTCTGATTTTCTGCAGCTTGTTCTTCGGGAACCTGTACATCTACTGCTCCTGGCACGGACACGTTCACATCACAGGTATGATCCCGCCTCTGTTTACGTCTTTTCTGCTTATTTCTTCATCCTCTGTTTTTGTTCCGACCTAATCTAAGCGTCTGACTCATGTGTGTCTCAGACCGGGACCGTCAGACCGTCTTCATCTCTCTCACCGTCATCAGTCTGGTCGGCTGCTTCCTCTTTTTCCTGATCCGGAAGCCCGAGCCAGAGAGTCCCTCTGCGCCTGAGGGGGCGGAGTCACTGCTGCCCTCGGATTCCAGTGACAGCGCCGCCGAGCGGTGAGGCTGGGCAGATGTGTTCAGAGGGGACGTTTGAAGTGCACAATGAAATGGCCACATCATGATAGCTCCACCGCTGTGCCTGCCAGATGGTTTTAGGAGTTTTCTGTCAATTTTAGACTTAAAGTCCCCCTCCGTTTTAGCCAAAATCTAAAAACCTGTTGTTTTCTAGAACATAGTTTCTGCAGAGCGGCAGGAGTTCATCAGGAATCAGTTTATTTTACTAATTTATCAGGACAGCGTACAAATACGTTAAGCTTTAAAAGCAAAGGTGCTTGCATCAGATTGTAGCTTAATAGCTCATTTCAATGTAAAATACATTTACCAATATTCACCTCTGGGGAAACCCCGCCCCTCTTCCCCTCCCTGTTGCTAATACCTCAGAGCAGGGAGCTAGCGGCGTCTTTTCTTCAACCTTTCAAACTGTTTTTTTTTGTCTGCTCCTGATTCACAACAATTTGAAAAAGGAATTTTTTGAAAATGCAATATTTAACTTAATTTACTTATTATATGTCCTCTATCATTGGAAAAATACAAAAAGAACACGTTAAAAGCACCAAAAACACTAATTTAATTAAAAAAGTTTATGAACGTTTTTGCGTTTTGGCCAAACTGACTCAACTCGCACGTCTTCTACAAACTCAACCTGTGCAGTCTCTTCAAACAATATCAGTCATTTCAAATCAGTAACATTTTATGTTCCATTTTACTGCTTTTCTTTAAAAACTTTGAATATTCCCCAGAAACACCAAAATCTGAATGGTCTGAGAATGTCCTAAAGATCCTTTTCCATTAGAGATTTTATAAAGATGATCAGGTGCATTGATTAACAATATCTGGCTGTGAATTCTTCCTCGGAAGTTTATTATTATAGTCGAACCTGAATCACTTCCTGTAGTTTATCCCCTGATGATCTCCAACAGCGTCTTAGAGGAGTCTTTTTTCTTAGTGTATTTGAGCTTTTCTTGCTATATTTTGTAGAAATATTTCCATCATTTGTGCATCACAGCTGAGATTTCCATCTTTTAATAAGAAGATTTCAAACAGCCTCATCTTTGCTCTGCTTTGTCTCCTCAGCCCCGCCAGTCTTTGTGCTCAGGCTCTTGATGCTTTCGGTAAGTTTTTGTCTGACGGCGTTCCTCAAACCGTCCAGCTTGTTAACCTCCTGCTTCCTGTTTGCAGTCAAAGCCTGTAAAATGTTTGTGACCAAAGAAATGCTGCTGCTGAGCGTCTCCATCGGATACACGGGTGAGTCACCAGGAACTCTTGCTGTTAAAAAGTAGCAATACTTGAGTCCTTTTTGCTTCTCATTCAGATCATTTACTGTATTTTCCAGAGAAAATTCCTGAAAAATGCAACACTTTTGAACAAATCCTTTTTTAAAAGGACGTCAAATTTGAGGCTCAACATTTGTTGAAAATGTGTTCATAACTCTCGGCTGGTGTTGAAGCTACAGCCAAATCTTTAGCCTCATCGCTACAGAGAACCATTGACTGTCAGTGCATGGATGATGTTGAGAGATCAGGTTTTGTGAAAAGCTCTCCAAAGGTTTTGGAAATTCCAAGTCCATGTCTGGGTTCATGAGATCATTCAGTCTTTTTTTTTCTTCACTGTGAGCTTCACCATCTACTGCAGCAGCTGCGTTTGAGTGACGGCTCTTTCAGCGGTACTTCTGTGTCTCTGGAACCCAGTTTGATGACTTGCTGTTTCACATTAAGCTGCATTCACACCCGATGAGATTCATCCTGCAGGGGCGTCAAGTTTTAACGTTAAGTCAATGTACAGACGCAATACGAGGTCCTGCTGCGCGATTTGAGTATCAGACACCGTGAGGGAACTCAGCAGGTATGGGATGTTTTCAGTGATGATGGGAATCTTGAGGCAATTCACGATTTGATTAGGATTCAGGACTTGTGCTGCCACAAACAATTATTTTAATAGTCGACAAATAACCGATCATTAGCTTTAAACCGACTAAAAACTGGATGTATAGCATTACCTGTGATAATGCTAGTGTGAATACTGTAAGCTGAATTTGTCCGCTGAAAGATGCTGGAATTTACAGCTGAAAACGCTAAAGCTAATAGACGGCTAAAATATGAGTTAAATTAGACAAAATAGCTAGCATGTAGCTGAAATATTAGCTAAACCATAAATTATCCCCAAAAAACCTTAATAAATAGTCCATAAAGCTAGCAAAATGTAATTATAACTTTAAACATTACTACACTCTTACTCCATATAATATAAAGTTACGACTAATCGATTGTTTTAAGTCGATTAGTCGTCAATTAGTCGACTCATCGAGTGTTTTAATAATTGATTAGTCGTTGATTAGTCGACTCATCGTGGCAGCCCTATTCAGGAGGCAATAACTCTATTATGAATCGATTATCAATATAACTTATATCTGCATGTCTTCCATTTTCTCACAGGAATATGACTTCCTTTTCTCCACCAAAGTGCATTTTTAAGTAAAGACAAGATCAGTAAACTTGTTTAAATGTTATTGAGAACACAAAAACTCATAAGAAATTTTCCTTTTGTATTTAAAAATCTTTCAAAGCATCAAAAGAGGAAAAAATTCCCTGAACTCAACAACCTAAAATAACGCATTAATATTTTTTATCATAAGACCAACTTTAACGGAATGCTCTTTAACTAATGTCAAACAAACTAATGTTTCCAAAGCCCCAGAATAAAGTATATCATCAACATTCACCTTCTTTTTAAGTTTTTTGGGGACAAAATAAAACGGAACAATCAATGATGTCAGACACAACACCGGACTCTCTGCAGAGCTCACCAGAACACACAAACACAAGCTTTGTGCTTGACATCATCCATGCTTTCCATGATGTGGGGACAGAAAAGTCCAAAAAACTTTGTTGGTTGCTTCTCTAGTCTTCGAGCAATGAATTTAAGGCGCGTCATAATAGAGACGGCAGACGTGAATTTGATGTGCAGATCACCTCTGGTGTGAGTGCAGCTTTTGACAGAAAAATGAAAACATAATAATAATAAAGTCTTGATACAAATATGAAAAATACCATAAATTTTAAGAGGAGAACAGATTCCGACTTTTGACACAGTTTGATGTTCTGACTTGTAGGAGAAGTTCACGTTAAAATCTGTGTTATCGTCTGTCTCCGGACTCGGTCCGGTTCTCTGTGTGCTGACAGGCCTGGAGCTCACCTTCTACAGCGGCGTGTACGGGACCTGCATCGGCGCCATGACGCGCTTCGGCACGGACGCCAAGAGCCTGATCGGAATTTCTGGGATCTGCATCGGCATCGGCGAGATCCTGGGTGAGTCCTGGAGCTGTGGCGGTTGTTGGTCTGTGGTGCTGCAGAGCTTCAGAGCTTCAGAGCTTCAGAGCTGACCTCTGCCGTCTGTCCAGGAGGGGGCGTGTTCGGCCTTCTGAACAAGAGCAACCGCTTCAGCAGGAACCCCGTGGTGCTGCTGGGACTGCTCACCCACTATCTAGCCTTCTACTTGATTTTTCTCAACATTGCCAGCGATGCTCCTCTGGCACCGGAGGCGGGAACTGACCTGGAGGCGTTCATCACTCCCAGGTAAAAAAGCCAGAGGGGTGATTCTGTTTATGGCATGTGTGTCAAAGTCCAGGCCCAGGGGCCGGATCCGGCCCTCCAGATCATTTTATTTCATTGTTATTAATGTTATCTTCCTCTCATTTCTAGCTTTCAGAATTTTGAAATAATATATTTTTATGGAGAGTAAAATATTGAAAGTTATTTAAGGTTTAAGTTGATTTATTCTGGAATAATATTCCTGCCTTTTTAATATTCATAATTATGTTTAAAAGTTACGGTTTTAAAGTTATAAAAATTAGCATCCTGCTAGCTTTTTGGACTAAGATTTTTTTTTTACTTTAGCTAATATTTCAGCTACCTGCTAGCAGTTTCTGCTAATTGAGGCTTTTTTTAAATGTTTTTTTAAGGTTGTTTTGGTGCTAAGCTAATATTTACACTCTAGCTGTTTTGGGTAATTTTTTCAGTTTTTTAGGCTATTTTTGTTTAGCTATTTTTTCAGCTACATGCTAGCTGTTTTAGCTAATCTAAGTTTTTTTCTTTGTTTTTTAGGCTAATTTGGCATTTAGCTAATTTATTTATTTCAGTTATTTCAGCTATCAGCTTCTGCATTTTTAACAATAGTTTTTCAGCATCTTCAGCAACAAATTTCAGCTTACAGCACTCACACTAGCATTGTCGCAGATAATGCTATTGATCTAGTTCATACTTATTTTTAACAGTTCTGGTTTTAAAGTTCTTAAAATGTAGTTTTAGAGTTCAATAATGTTTATCCTGTTTGCCCCGTGACCTCAGCTGTGTTTTGGATTTTGGCCCCCTGTTTAGGGAGAGTTTTATGTGATCTTGCATTAACTTTAATGACATTAGGAGAGTTTTTTCACTGGAAGACTCCTGGATGTGACTGTTTCCTCCCGTTCCGAATGTTTCAGCGTGGGCGTGGCGTTGCTCTGCAGCTTCCTGCTCGGCCTGGGCGACAGCTGCTTCAACACGCAGCTCCTGAGCATCATCGGCCTCTTGTTCCGCGACAACAGCGCCCCGGCATTCGCCGTCTTCAAATTCATCCAGGTGACAATTGCTGGGAAACGTTTTTAACCGTCCGACTGTGAAGCCGACTAACCTGCCTGCCGTTCTCCCTGCAGTCCATCATGGCGGCGGTGGCCTTCTTCTACAGCAACTACCTGCTGCTGCACTGGCAGCTGCTCATCCTGGTGGTCATGGGCTTCCTGGGCACCGTTTCCTTTTTCGTGGCGGAGTGGGTGGCCCAGGCCAGCAGGAGGGACTACGACCGGTTCTGAGCGGCCTCTGCAGAGAACGCTGTCCGGTCCAGAACCCACAGACTGCGGTATGTTTGGTTTTACCTGAGCTGCCCCGACTATCTGACAGAAAACACTCGTGGACGGAGGAAACACCTGTCCTTCACCTCTGGCTTGTTATGGTTTCATTTGCACACTTTGAGCGGTTCTCCTCCCAGACAGACGGATGGAGACGCCAAACTCTGACTTAAAGCCAATAAGGCTCCATCCTGCTGGTGATGACGGAGCGTTGAGGGACTTAATGGTGAATCTGCTGCACATTTATTGACACTCGGTGAATGTGATTCACTCACTGTAGCTGAGCTGTCTTCATTCAGACGATGTTCACTGTACATAAAATCCATCGTCTCACGTTTGCTGCCCTCACTGATCATTTCCTGATGGACTTTTGGACAATGTATTTGAAAAAATAATTAAGACAAATGGATTTATGGTTAAAAAAATGACCTTGAATCAGTTTAGAATTCAGAGAAATGTATCTGGAAACTTCACAAAGTGGATTTTGGCTTGAGTCTGTGACTCCGTTTGGCTTTGAGGTCCAGACTGAGGCTTCAGTCTCTGGAAAATACTTTAAAAACGACTAATACTAATTAAACGTCGCCTCTCCTCTGACTTAAAGGGACCTGGTTGTTAGGAGGAACGTCTCCTGAATGCTGTCAAAACTGCTGGTTAGCTGTGGTTGGACAGAAAATGAAACAAAGCCTTTTATTTTGAAAAGCAAACCTGAGCCGCAGACAACTTCCTGTCACATGTAAACCGCTTTCTGCAGCCATGAAGGATTTATCAGACATTATTCCTTCAATTGAAAGTAAAAACAAATAGCTTTGCAATGAATAATCATGAAGATAAAATCTGAAATATATTCATTTTGAAAAAAGGGAATAAAATGCTGCGTTTATTGCCAATATTTATATCCATTTCTAAATGTTTTTGACTGTCGGCAGAAATCTAACAATAAGAATAATCATGTAATTATTTCATTTGTTTACTATACTTTATCAACTCAAATTCATGTTATGCACACAAACAGATATAGCTTCTTGTTAATTTCACTGCTTTATTTTTCCAATTTTTGTTTTTCTTCAATAATAGAAGTTTAAATTTTTGGTGCCTTTTTTGAGCCTTCTTTTTTTTGTCATTGTCTGCCAAATATTGTCTCAATCAAACCTTTTGGATCACATTTTGCCCCAGAACAACTGTCATTCTCACAGTTCTAAAGGCGGAGCTGCACGTCAGCGTCCGTCACGTCGTCGGTCTGATCGATCCAAAGCTGAATCCAGCTGCTGTCTGCGTTTAACTGTCACTTTAATGTAATTGTTAATTTATTTCTCGTCAAACAGAATGGGTGTTTACATTTATTTTTGTTTCAATCTTTTTTTTTTTATGTTGTGGCTGCAATGTGCAATCAAGGGTAATAAGGGAGGTAAATATGCCATAAGGGTGATTTTTATACTTGAAAACGATCATTCAGAATGTGGTTAAGAATTTTGCTGTCTTGTTTTTATCAATAAAATGTTCCTCTGACCTCCAGTGTTCTGCTTTGTCTTGTTAAATGATGTCGGGACAAGAAGGTGGTTCGAGTTTTCGGGTTTTTGTCACTTTACTGCTTCAAATTAGGGGTGTCAAACTCAGTCGTACAAGGGGCCAAAATCCAAATCCTTAGGTCACGGACGAACAAGATAAACATTTATTGAGCACACTAAAACTACATCTTTAAAACTTTTCAACCGTGACTTTTATATATAATTACAAACTAGATATTTAGCATTACCTGCAATAATGCTAGTGTGAATGCTGTAAGCTGAATTTGGCAGCTGAAGATGCTGAAATTGATAGCTAAAAACACTGAAGCTGGTAGCCAGATAAAATATTAGCTAAACTCCAAAATAGCCTAATCTTTGTAAATGCCAAAATAGTCCAAAAAGCTAGCAGAATGCTAATTTTTAAAACTTTAAAACTGTAACTTTTTAACATAATTATGAATAATAAAAAGGCAGGAATGTTATTCCAGAATAAATCAATTTAAACCTTAAATAACTTTCAATATTTTACTCTCTATGTATTTTGTCAAAATTATAAATGAGCGCAAGATAACATCAGGCCATTAATAACGATAAAATAAAATGATCTAGAGGGCCGGATCCGGCCCCAGGGCCTTGACTTTAACACATGTGCTTTAAATGTCTGTCACTAAAAAATGTTTTGAAAGATGTCAAATGATTCAACTTTGAGTTATTTTAAAAAGTTACCTATTTCACAATACACAGTAAATTCATAAACTGGACAAAGACTAAAAATATTAATTTTACGCCAAAATGTTACTTTTTTATCTTTATATCAATAATAGTTTAAATGTAGTTTAATATTTTTAATCTAGAGTTTTCTCTCATTCTTTAACGGTGGCTTGATTGCTTCTTTGTTGCCTAGCAACGGAAAACGCCATGACTTGCTCAACGTGGAAATCCAACGTGTGAAGCTGCATCAAGCAGGACCAGCTTATAAACGGCACATCCGGTGGGGATCTTCAAAATAAAGGCACGATGACTGTCCATAACTGGGATTTATTAGGAGAAATGTGTCAAATTTACTCCTAATTTAAACTTTTTTATTTACATGATTTATTTAACTTTGATTGCTGTGTTTACGAAGGGTTACCCCCAAATAAATATATTTATTCCAGTAAAATAGTTTTATTGTGAAATATATTCTAACAGGTTCCGGTAAAAATGTCTAGCTAACCCCCGCAGGTTCCGAATTTCTTTTGAGAAATATTTAATTCAGTAAACAACCGCCAACATGTCGGAAAGAAGCATTTCCCTAAACGAGTTGCTGAATCTGTCCATCGCGCCTCCTCGGATGAACTCGGTGAATTACAGCGCGCTGCACGCGCTCCTCCTCGCGGTGCTCCAGGAGCTGGGCATCCAGGAGCAGGCGACCCCGTGGAGGGACTTCTCTCCCCGCTGCAAAGCGGAGGAATTCTCCGCTCCGACCCTGGAGGAGGAGAAGGAGGAAGAGGAGCTCCACATCACGCGGCAAGGGCGGGAAGCGCGCGGGGGGCTTCCATCCCGCATCCAGAGCCTCGAGGACGGCGTGTCAGAAGTGAGACACCGCATAAGTAACGCGTAACTGAAATAACGACAGCTCTGTTTAACAGAGTACAACAGAAACACTAATAGATTTTTAAATAATATTTTTAAACAGATTTCTGTACTTTTACTGTCATTAATCCGGAAGTTACCTGATAAATATTCTCCCTGTTGTTGGAATGGAGTTAAATGCTTTTAATTTGACATCTTTAGTTGTTTTAGAGGCATGATGTCTTCAAATTGAGATGTTTTAATTATTTTTTATGAAATTAATGAGCTGTTTTCCACTTTGTTAATTTCCATGAACTAAAGTGACTCAAACTCTATTAAGTTGAGAGTTTTTGTGAAGAATACAAGTAAAAAAAATCAAATTTTCTGCGCTCAGAGTTCTGTCTGTTTCCACTGTTTGATATTATGTCTTTTTATATCTTCTTATTTCCAAAGTCACACCTCTGACTCCAAAATGTTCATCTTTAGATCTTCATTTCTGCTTTTGAAAGTGATGGAAGTAACTCGGATTTAGGGATTACTCTTCTAGAGGAATAATCTGTTGAAGTTTAAAAAAAATGTGTGAAAAGCTTCTCCAGGTGCATTTTGGGAACTAAAACAGGTCACCATCAGACGTTTAAATCGCTTGACGAACATTTCCTTCATAATAAAAGCCATTAATGGGATCAAACTGAATCCTGATCCAGTAACTGGACTCTAACTTTCTGTGGTTCTGTGACACAGAAGAACAGGACCGGTTCAGTCAGCATGAGAACCTTTGGCTGGAAGCTCTGGTCCTCTGATGCTCCTCCTCCTCCTCTGGTGGTGAGACATTTCAACGCAGCGCTAAGCTGCTGCTGACAGGACGCACAAAGGAGCCGGGCGCCGCCCTGACATCTCCGATGACCTCCATGTTCCCGTCAGCCCGACAGAGAAGCAGCTTTTCTCTGGAGAACTCGGGCCTCTGAAGTCCCACGGTTTGTGCTTTGAAGCGGCGGGTCGGACCTGCTGTCATCCATGCGATAGGGGGGGTAATTAGTCCCCCGCAGAGAGCTGTCAGTGATGAATGCCTCTCAGGTGAAGAGCCCGGGGCAGGTGAGGCTGCAGCTTTCAGAGGCCCGCCTGAATCATTCATGGATGCGCTTTCTGTTGGCTTAACCGCGGTGAGGTGACCCGGCGTGTCCTCGCCCGCCGGTGCACGCCACATGTCACAGGCCAGACAGACTCTGGGGTTCAGCCGCTCCACCTCAGCTGATGCCGTTTATGATCCAGTTAACGAGTGACTGTTTCACCTGAGAGGAGCGTTAACGAGTAACAGGCCGTACCTGCAGCTTCAGGTGTTTTCCCTGAATTTATAGCGATGTTTTTGCTCCAATCACTGAAATCATAAACTTAAAGACCCATTTTTAAAGAGGGTTAGTGCAGAAGTTTGTCATCTATAAAAACTGTGATTCTTTTAACACATTAATTCATTAAAAACTTAAATCTATAATTAGATTAAACATATAAATGATCTTAAATAAAAAATCATTTGAGCCTCTATTATTATTTTTACACGTTTGACTGCAGATCTCGATGCTATAAACGTTGATACACGGTGACGGTCTGCACTCATTAACCTGCTGAGGAACGAGGCGCTGCGGGGGGGCGCCATGCATCATTTCCTGTTCAACCACACCTGACAGGTGGACACAGCTCCCTCCACCGCGGCTCAGGAATGTTGATCTGATGGATCAAACATTTGCTGTGCAAGCAAACCCCCCCACGCGGTCGCCGCTCCTCACAAACCCGTGTCCTCTCAGAGGGGTCAGGGGTCACGGGGGGTCACGCCTCCTTTCAAACGCTGCTGTACTTGTGCTGATCTTATGGAAAAATGCTGAAAGTTTCCGTCTGTTCGTCTTCAGGCGATGGCGCTCATTCAGGATCTGAGGACACAGGTGGAGACGCTCCAACAGCAGGTGAGGCGGCGCCATCCTTACAGTTTTACCTTTAATAGGACATTTCAGATTGGTAAAGTCTTTTTTTTTCTAAATACAGCTTCATGAAACAAAAGCAAAATTCTTCAAATTCCTGGAGGGAAATTTGTGAAGAACACGAAAAGAAGCAACAAATTATAGATGTTTTGTTTTATTTGCATTTATACATAATAATTCTGTTTTTTTTAATTAGATTACGACAACACCCATTTTTTTAAATGAAATCTTCCTGTTTTTTTTAAATAAGGCTGCAGGGTTTTCTTAAATGATGATAATCTTTAGTTTTTAATAAGATTCCATGAGACTTTAACTAAAGAAGTTAGAGTCTCACTGTGATCATCTTCTGATCTATTATTTCTAACCAAAATCCAAAAACCTGTGTCGTTTTCTAGGACATAGTTACTGCAGGATTTCTTTAGCAATTCACTGCTGAGTTGTGGGCGGGACTCTTGCAAAGCAACTCCGCCCCCTTTCCCGCACCATTACATGCCCTGCTACCTTACAGCCCCCAAAATGGCAGCAATATCAGAACTATCCAGTCGTGTAGTTTAGATCCAGATTCCAGCTCAGACGAGGAAAACAAAGATGTTTATGGATCTATTTGTCTACAACTGGATGCATCAGAATGGGGCGGAGCACGGAGCTTGTGGCCCCGCCCAGCATATTTTCTACATCACCACTACAGGATTTTTTTCATCTGGTTCTGCTTGGCAACAGTTTCAGCAAAGAAATTCAAACAAATGCATTTTTAAGCTTATTTTGTTTCGTTGTGTCCTCCATCGTGAGTAAAATGCCACAAGAACACATTAAAAACTTCCTGCAGCTGCTTCTATCTAGAAAAGGATATTTCTAATAGATGAAAAGACGACTTTTCGCAGAAGTTTCCTCTCATAAAAGTTTGTTTAATTTGAGCGAAAATGACAGGACTTGTTGTTTGGACGAACATGGAGTCACAGATTGTTTGTTCTGATGTGTAGATGATTTCTCCGACGGATGGAGGAGAAGCCGAGGAGGTGAAGAAGTGCTGCGTCCGTGTGGAGGTGCTGGAGGAGGATGTGGTGAGCGATGGAAGCTTCTTTCTTTCCTCTGTTTAATTCACTTTAATGGTTCCCTTAAGAACAGAAGATTGTACAGTTGTTCCACCAGTTCTGCTGTCCGTGGTCCAGATCAGAGTTCTGCTGTTTGAAGGAGCTTTAAGCTGTTCAGATGTTTCAGCTTCGGTCTGGTGTGTCTTTGTTGGTGCAGAAGTCCCTGAGAAACGCCTTCCAGAGCTTTCCAGACCCGGAGCAGATGAGCCGCATGACCAGAGACGTCCTGCAGTCGGTGCAGCTGAGCGACAGAGGAAACCTCCAGCAGGTGAGACGCCCCGCTTGCAGGTGCTGCTGCTTTCTGAGGCGGGTTCTGGTGATGACCAGCAGACTCATTTATACCTGAAGGTCTGGAAGGAGATATTTGTCATGATTGACCTCCACAGACATCGGCGTTGAAGTGAAGTAGTGCTGCCACAAACGATTATTTTAATAGTCGACTAATCGAGTCATGGGCAAACTAGATTTAAAGAACACTTGTTAACCATCATTAGCTTTAAACTAACTAGAAGCTAGATATATAGCATTACCTGCTATAATGCCTATATTAGCCAAAATACCTAGCATGCAGCCGAAATATTAGCTAAACCTCAAATTTGCCTAAAAACAAAAAAATAAAAAAATAGAAAAAAATCGCTAGCGTTTAGCTGAAATAGTAGCTAAACTTCAAATTAGCCTAAAAAACCTTTAAAAATGCCGTAATAGTCCAAAAAGCTAGCAGAATGTCATTATAACTTTCCACTTTACTACACTCTGACTCCATATAATATAAAGTAACGATTAATCGACTATTTTAATAGTCGATTAATCGTCGATTAGTCGACTAATCGTGGCAGCCCTAAAGTGAAGCCGACTTCAGATGTTTGCTCCTCCTCGTCCAGCCTCAGTGAAGCAGAGAACTCAAGAACCGAACCAGCAGATTCCCGTCGTGCTTCTCACTAAACTCTCCTCCTCCGTCGTGTTCCCACAGGAGTCCTCCTCCCACCTCCAAACGGCAGACGCAGCGGAGGCCTTGAGAACCGTCAGCCTCCAGCAGGAGAAGGTCGGCGAGCTGGAGGCTCGCGTCGACGCTTTGGAGGAGGATCAGAGCCAGCTGGCCGAGCTCAGAGAGTTCATCGCTGACCGAGGTGAGGGGGCGGACCGAGGTGAGGGGGCGGAGACATGACTGTGATGAGTGTTGAAGTTACAGTGTAAAAGATTTAGTGTTTAGGTGTTAAAGGGTTAAAGACCCACTCTGATGAAAACTGTTTTTGACACGTTCTTCTGGTATTTTTCTGATTAAAGAAAAATTAACAAAAAATTGCATTTCTGATTATTTCTTAATTAAAATAAATCGGGAGAAGACAAAAAAATATACAGTTTGAAAAAGATTGTAGAAAATATGTTGGGCGGGGCCTCAAGCTCCTTGCTCCGCCCCTTTCTGATGCATCCACTGTCAGACAAATAGATCCATGAACGTCTTTGTTTTCCTCGCCTGAGCGGGAATCTGATAGCCAAGTTCACAGTAGAGAGTGTAAACAGATGGGTGGTGGGAAATGGGGGCGGGGCTGTTTTGCACCCACAACTCAAAGATGAATTTCTAATAAACTCTTGCCGCTCTACAGAAACTATGTCCTACAAAACTACACGTTTTTAGATTTAGGCTGAAATCAACACAATTATGAATTAAACCACTGGGAAACCTGAAGGCGGGCTGCACAGTGGCGCAAGTGGTTAGCGCTCTCGCCTCACAGCGAGAAGGCCCCGGTTCGAATCCCGGCTGGGACCTTTCTGTGTGGAGTTTGCATGTGTGGGTTTTCACCGGGGACTCCGGCTTCCTCCCACCGTCCAAAAACATGCTTCATAGGTTAATTGGTGACTCTAAATTGTCCCTAGGTGTGAATGTGAGAGTGGATGTGTGTGTGATTGAGGCCCTGAGACAGACTGGCGACCTGTCCAGGGTGTACCCCGCCTTCGCCCTTCAGTAGCCGGGATAGGCTCCGGCACCCCCGCGACCCCGAAAGGGACACATCGGTCAGGAAAATGGATGGATGGATGGAAACCTGAAGGCCAATCACATTCAGGAAATGCAAAAAAATCGATACTTTTTCAGCGTCGGAGAGCATCTGAGCGCGCTCAGACTGAAGGCATCATCTCTGTTCAGTTTGACAGAATAATTTGTGAATAAAAATGTAAAATGAGGATTGATCCTATTTAGTTTTATTGACAAATGACAGCCATCAAGGACCCTGTCTTCTGATCCGTCCAGATTTATTTTGAATTCCCAGAGCCCCTCCCCTCCACAGTAATAAACTGAAATGAATCTGCTGCTCGTTTCCCTGATCATCTCTAAAATGATGAGGAGCTTCGTTAATCTGCTGCTCTAACAAGTCAACGTGTTCTCGTTTGTCCAGGAAACCAGGAGCAGCTGATGGAGGAGCTGAACCAGCAGAGAGCGCTGATCGAGAGCCTGATGAGCGAACATGACAAGGTGAGACAGGCTCCTCCCTCGCCGTCTGCTCTGCTGCTGACGGCCTGACGTCTCCGCCCACAGCTGGACAGCCTGGAGGAGATGCTGCTGAAGCCGGACGCCTCCGAGGAGACGTCGGACCGAGCGGACGCCGACAGCAAGGAGCTCAGACTGCAGGTGTCGCATCTCAGGTAAACTTG
The DNA here is from genome assembly GCF_002922805.2 of Oryzias melastigma. Taxonomy (NCBI): domain Eukaryota; kingdom Metazoa; phylum Chordata; class Actinopteri; order Beloniformes; family Adrianichthyidae; genus Oryzias; species Oryzias melastigma. The sequence goes on from NC_050519.1 coordinate 1,994,734, forward strand.
GAGGGGTGGAGGAGGTGGCGTGCAGCCGTCACGGCGTCAGAGCGACCTCAGATGTTTAGTTCCAGCTTTAGTTTGAGCTGAAACGTCACTTTCTTCATCTTTGTTTGCTTAAAGTAACAAGTATGATGGGATTTTTCTGCCACCATATTGCAAAGTCACACTTTTGAAAACAACATTTTCTAAATTTCTAATGAAATGTAAAGTGTTAAGGATAAAAATTCATAGTTTGAAAATAAAAATATGTAATATTTGTTATTTGCTTTCAAAATATCAACTCTTTTTTTCTTTTTGAGCAAACAGTTCTTAAAGAAAATCAAACTTTACAAATATTTTGGCCCAGAGGATTCATAGATTACACAGGACTAGTTAGTGTAATGTCAGAAGATAAACTTTAGTTTTTCTACGGTTTCAGGAGATTCTCAGGCATACATTTACAAATTTAACAAAATAAAATATAAAAAATGCTAAAAAAATAAAATAAAATAAAAAGTATTCATTATTAAAAGAGCCTGTTCAACACATGAGTCTCAGTAACAGACACCATGTGAAATAAATATGGCAATTTGATTGGATAAAATCAAGATCAATCGGCACAAACATGACAAACAAAAATGCTAAATCAAAGATAGGGGATAAGCGAGATGAAGCGCAACGCATCTAAAAACATTTTTGTTGCAAACGTGAAAAATATTTTTGAAAGCAAATATTAAATATCTGTATTTGCAAATTATGAATTTTATTCTTAACATTTTTCATTTTCTTTGCAATTTAGAACATTTTGATCTCAAAACTTTAGCTCTCAATTTGGTGGCACAACAATCCCTCCATAAACACGGAGAAGTGTGATCTGCTGCTGGACACCAACATCCTCCAGGAGGAGATCCAGACTCAGTCAGGAGAGTTTTGCTGTTCCTCCTCTGGGATGCAGCTGCATGACTGAAGCTCTCTGAGTCGTTCTCCTGTCCAGGAGGTGTGTCCATCAGCTGGAGGAGGACCTGAAGCATCTGACACAGAGACAGGACTTGTGTGAGGAGACGACAGCCAAGCAGAACTTCCAGGTCCAGGTCAGCCTCCAGTGGGCTTCAGGCTCCACGCTGTGTAGAATGTTCTGGAACAGACCCGGTTCTTCCTGCTCTCCTCAGCTGGATGAGCTGCACGGCATGCTGGAGGACTTCATCCTGTCCCTGACCTCCCACCTGTCCGGCAGCGTGGACGACGAGGTCGAACAGGACCAGAACCAAAGCCCGGATCCCAAGCAGAGCCCCCAGAGCACCAGGAGGTCGGCCTTCACCGTCAAAACCGTAAACGTGTGCAGGAAGCTCACCCTTCTGATCCAGCGCTGCCAGCACCTGGAGGACTCTGTGAAGCTCCTCCTGGGTGAGGGCGGGGCGCCGCCGAGGGGCAGAGATCCGGACGGAGAGGACGGTCAGGTCAGAACCACGGAGGTCGTCCCTCTGCAGCCTCTGCTCTAAGCTGGAGTGGGCGGGGCTTCTGGAGGAGTGGCGGAAACGTTTCTGCTCTTTCAGAAGCTGAGCGACGTGCAGAGGAGCATCCTCCACCTTCAGGCCGACTGCGAGAAGCTGCAGGAGGCGACCACGCTTCTGCGCGACGACAGCCGGCGGAAGCACCAGCGCATCGAGGTAAACGACGGCGTGGTTACTTCTCTGCGGCGTGCACGGCTCACTTATTGTCCAAATGATGATCCCTTCAGATTCAGAGAGATTTACTCATCACTTTTCTCGTGCAGGAGCTCTACAAGATGACAGAGGAGCTGAGTGTGAGGAAGGCCGACAAGCAGATGGTGGAAGATGAAATCGTATGTTCAGAGTCATTCCAGAAGCACAAAACAGCGACGTTAGCGCAGCATCACTAGTTTTATACATCTTAATCGAGGAAACTCAGCTGCATTTAGGACAGAAATACAAGAAGAATAATAGAAAAGTTGCGATACCTGAGATAATTCTGATGCTGAAGCTTTGGCTGAACATGATGATGCAGTTTACTTTAATTGCTGAAGGGATTTGCTGAAAATGCAAAAGCAGTTTGCAAAATGCTAAATTTGCTAAAAGACTGTGAATTTTGTTAAAACACTAGGAAAGAGAGCTGAAGTTGACCTAAACTTCTGAAAATTTGTAGTAAAATTGTTAAAAATCCTCAATTCGTGCCAATTTTGCCAGATATTTTGTGTGTTCCTAAATATGAGCTAAGCTACAAATTAGCCCAAAAAACTTCAGTAGAGGCCCAATTAGCAAAAGAAAAAAAAAACAACTTGTTGCTTAAATACTAGCTAAACTCTAAAATAGTAAAAAATTCCTCAGTTAACTAAATTAGTCAAAAACGTAGCTAAAATAGAAACTAAATTCTCATATAGCCTATAAAATCATCAGTAGGTAACAAATTAGCCAAAAATGTTAGCATGTTGCTAAAATATTAGCTAAAGTCTGAATTAGCCCAAAAACCTTTTGCCAAATTAAAAAAAAAAAGCTAACACGTTGCTTAAATAGCAGCTAATCTCCAAAATACCCTAAAATTTATCAGTAAACGAAATTAGTCAAAAATGTTAGCCTGTTGCTAAAATAGAGGCTTAACTCTAAGTTAGCCTCAGGAGATGCTAAATTACACAAATGAGCTAGCATGATGCTAATATAGCAGCTCAAGTCAAAAAAATGTTTTTAATTACTATAAAAGATGAAAACATAGCCCACAAATATTTATAAAGGCTTGTTTGGAAATCTCAGTTAAAAATACTGATTTGAAAACTTTCTTATTCGCTTCCTGTTGGGCATATTTTGCTAAATTTTTCAAAAACTGTAAAGTTTATGAATACCAAAAATACAAAAGTAATGTCCTGAACGAGCTTAATGTTTTGATACCAAGATTGACGAAAGTGTGATTGAGTTTTTCAGTCTTTTCTGCCAGTTATTGGTCCGTTCTTGGATGTAATCCTTCAAAACCGCCGCAGAACGACGACAGCTTTATGTTTCCTTTACGTCCTCCTCATCTTTACGTCTCCTCGCTCCTGCAGGGAGCAGACAAAACGGCTCTGGAGAACAAAGTGAGCCGGCTCCAGTTCGACACGACCATGGAGCAGCTGAACGCCATGTTCCACGACCTGCTGAACAAAGTGACGGACCAGGAGCAGGACTGGCACAGCGTCATGGACAAGCTGTCCTCCGAGATGGAGTGTAAGGTATGGATGAAAGGGACGTCCCAGATTCTTCTGGCAGGAAGACCAAAACAGAACACTTTTACTTTGAAAGGTCAGATTCAGAATAATAGAAAAGATGAAATCCTGAACCGATGCTTCCTGCAGCTCAACAGGATCGAGCTGGACTCCATGAAGAAGCAGCTGGAGGACCGCTGGAGGAACATCTACAAGACGCTGCAGGCGCAGGACGCTCCGGAGGCCGACGACGCCGCCGCCTTGAGGAAGTGAGTAAATCCTGACCGCCGTTTCTGCTGGAAGCTGTTTCCTTCAAAGTCAAGGCCCGGGGGCCGGATCCGGCCCTCCAGATCATTTTATTTTATTGTTGTTAATGACCCGATGTTATCTTGCACTCATTTCTAACGTGTATAACTTTGACAAAATATATTTTTATGGAGAATTTTGAAAGTTATTTAAGGTTTAAGTTGATTTATTCTGGAATAATATTCATGCATTTTTATTATTCATATTTATGTTAAAAAGTTACAGTTTTAATGTTTTAAAAATTGGCATTCTGCTAACTTTTTGGACTATTTTGGCATTTACTCATATTTTTTAAGTTGTTTTGGAGTTTATCTAATATTTCAGCTACATGCTAGCTGTTTGGGCTAATTTAGGCTTTTTTTCTTCTTCAGTTATTTAGGCTATTTGAAGTTTAGCTACTTTTTCAGCTACATGCTAGCTGTTTTTGTTAGCCTAAGTTTTTTTTTTTTTTAGATTTTTTTTTTGGGCTAATTTGGCATTTAGATAATATTTTATATGGCATTCAGCTTCAGCGTTTTCAACTATCAGCTTCAGCGTCTTCAGCTATCAACTTCAGCGTTTTCCGCTATCAGCACTAGCATCTTTAGCGGCCAAATTCAGCTTACAGCATTCACACCAGTATTATTGCAGGTAATTCTAAATATCTAGTTTATAATTATGTTATAAAGTCATGGTTTTAAAGTTTCAAAAATGTAGTTTTAGAGTTCAATAAATGTTTATCCTGTTCAGCCCGTAACCTAAGGTGTGTTTGGATTTTGGCCCCTTGTGTGACTGAGTTTAACACCCCTGCTGAAGGACTTTCTGCATCGACAGAAAGTTTCCTCTCAGGCTCTGCAGAAGCAGAGAGAACTGTCTTCAGGAAGTCAATCCTTCAAAATAAGAGCCTAAAGAGAACCTGTGCTCCCCCTGCAGGCAGCTGGTGGAGCGGTTCCACTGCCTCTCTTGTGACCGGCCCGTCCTGAAGCGAATCCCCACCTCGTGAGTCCAGATCCAGCACTGGTTCTGGTCTGAGCCGCTTCTAACTCTGCTTCTGTTCTCCCTCCAAAAAGCGTCACGGTGACTCTTCCGTCCTTCCCGCCATTTCCCTCCCGGAGGTCCCGGCGCGTCTACCCAGCGGAGGTGTCGCGCCAGCAGTACAGAAGGTGAGGCCCGCAGAGTGCTTGGCGCTTACGTTCCGTCTGCCGCCTCTAAGCTGCTCTCCCCGCCTCAGCCGGACTCTAGAACCGGGCCAGAACGGCTTCAGGCTGGCCTGCTTAGACTGGAGGAGGGCGGAGCTGCAGAGGAGCCACGCCGCCGTGTGCAGGCAGATCCACAGCTTAGAGAGGCTGAGGCAGCAGAACCAGATCAGACAGAACCCCACCAGGAGCACCGAGTCAGGTCCAGTCAGAGCAGAGGACAGCCGGCCCGCGGTACCGTCCTACTGTCAGGGCTGTGACATCACCACGGAGAGGTCATGAGGTCATGAGTGAAGTGAAAAGAATAAAACTGATAGAAACCGTTCTGGTGGCGTTTCTGATGGTCCCACCTGGACCTCATTACTGAGGCAGTACTGAACTTTAGAAGGTGAGCTGAGTCAGAACCGGTCCTGTGCAGCGATTTGAGGAGAACTACTGATGCGAGTGTGTGACGGCGGATCAGAGCGGCGCTCTCACGGTTCTTCTGTGTCCGAGCAGCGAGCGGATCCCCGAGCTGGTGGAGTACGGACGCATGCTGATGTCCAGGAACTGCGGCGGGAGTCACACCAGCACCTCCACGCTGCAGCGCCGCAGCGGCCGGCAGCACACCAAGCTCAGCAGCCTGGCCGAGGCAGACGGCGCCGGCCAGGTAGACGCCGAGCGCAGAACCTCACGGTGCAGAACCGAGGAGCCAAAAACATCTGCAACGATGATCTTTAGATGAGCAAAAACTCTAGCAAGAGAAATGAAGAATTCTTATTTTAAGAAATGACTTCTATTCACTTTCAAGTTTTCTTAAACTAAGATTATTTTGCTTTTGAAAAACTTTCTTGAAAAATATTTTTTTTTGCAAGACAAAAATAAGACACACTTTCTTCTTGGAAAAAGAGTTTACTTCAGTCCTCGGATGGACGGACGGATGGAGCTTTATTTAAAAAGTGCTTCACAATAAAAGAAAGTTCAAAATTTGGCAAATTAAGACCACAATTTAAAAAAACAGCATAAAATCATGAAAAGTAATAAAATACATAAAAGACAAATAAGAATGCAGTTAAAGAAAATGAAATGCAATCGGAGCATTAAGTCATTGTAAAAAGGTGAGTTTGTCATTTTAAGGTCTGATATCAGTTCTGCAGGAATGTTATTCCATAACTGAAGACCGGCAATAGAAAAAGCATGAACACCTCAGTGTTTCTGCTGTGACCTTTGGTGACCTGAGCTCCAGAAGCAGATATTGGTTAGCCGACATCAAAACTCTAGAACGTCTGCAGTCAGTTCAAATCTCAGTTCAGTAAAACTGGAAAAAACCATAAAGAGATTTAAAAACAAACCGCAAAAGTTTGTACTGATTTCTAAAATGAACATGGAGACAGTGAAGTGGACTGAGTACCAGGGATGTGTACAAATACTTTATTAGACCCCGGGGAAATGTCAGGGCTGTTCATTACCCCCCACAGCAGAATCACACTCAAAATAAGCAGCATTATTAAAAAGACATATTAAAAAATACTCTAAGAAAACAGACTGTAAAGTAAATGGAGACAAAATAGACTAATTGAATATTTGCGTAATTCTTGATTTGTAAATCATACAATAAATTTACATATTGTAATGACTGGAGCTGCTGATCATGACGTGGGACTTGTTTTGACCAATCACAAAATCCAACTGTAGTAACTCGATTCAACCTGTAGGGGGCAGCAAACAGGCGGTTTTAGACTATATTTTCAAGTGTTTAACTGTCAAAAATTTGTCAATGATCAACAGACAGCACTTTTAAAGCCAGATTTATAGAAGTCAACAGACAAAAGTGTTTGGTTACCCTTTAATGTGAAGCAAAATAGGTTTATTTTAGGGAAAAAATCGTATTTTTACTTTAAACAATCAGCAAACATCTTTCATTCTGTGAAGGCGACGTTCTCAGGTGATTTCTATCCTCTTCGTTTGGTCCGTGCAGGTGGACATCATCGGAGAGGACGGACGTTTGTACAGAGGTCGCCTGGACCTGCCGGAGACGAGGAGCCCAGACTCCAAACTGCCCACAATCAAAGACAGTGAGTCTGGACCGTCGGACGGACTCTTATAGCCCAAATTTAGGATTACTGAGAGGAAATACGACAAATAGAAAAGCTGGTTGAGCCACAGATATAACGTCATTTAGTTTTTCCATTTAAGTTTGATTCTTTTGAACAAAAAAAGGTTTTAAGAAGTCACTTCTTTCAGAAACTCGACTGAATCAACGATTATTTTAGGATAAAAATCCATAAATAATGAAATAAAGAATCTCAAGTTTTCTTTGGACACAAAACAATAAGTAGATAAAATTACCAGCTGTTGTATTGTTGTTTTGACCTTAAAACTGACTTTTCTATTGTTGTTTGGAGAAGCTTTTGTTTCTCATCTGAACTTCATCAGGTCTTCTGTAAAGTGTCCCGCGGGATTCTAACCCCCCAAAATGCTCAAAGGACGACAGATGTAGTGATTTCATTGTTTTGATGCTCATTCTGGTGTTTCCGTCGGTCTCAGGCGCACACCGGACTAAAGACAGGGCCAAGAGCTCCGCCTCCCTGAGGCCGACGCCGTCCCCAGAGGGGGGGCAGACCAGTCCGGTTCACCAGCCGGCCCCCAGTGCCAGGAGCCCCCAGTGCAGCCGCTCAGGTGAGTCAGGCACAGGTGTGTTTACCTGCTTCTGTCTGGGCAGATCTGGCTGGTCACATGGTACGCCCCTCCCCCCCTGCAGCCTCCAGCTGCTCTGGCCGGGATTGGCCCGTCTCGGCGCTGGGATGCTGCACGTCTCAGAGCTCCATCAGTCCGGCCTCCGGCGCCGACAGCAGCCTGGATCCTCGGGGCAGCGCTCCGCTCAACCTGTAGGGGGCGGCGCCGAGCTCTACCGGGTAACCAGAACCTGCAGGGTCCAACTGCACCCACACTTTAGGCTCTGATCACTTTTTAGATCCTTAGAACTTGTAATAAGTGCAAGTGAAACTCTTAATTAGTCAGTGGGCGGAGCCTGAGCCTCCATCAGAGCGGCTTCAGTTTGCATGAGTCATTCTTCCTGCCTGCAGCCGGACGGCGTTGCATAATGTGAGAAGCTGCGGGCGGCAGAACGGAACATCCTGTTCACAGAAGCTCAACGCTTCATGCGGGCAGGCCCCACGAGGCGCCGCCGCCGCCCGTCGCCGCGACCACAGAGACGTTCTGCTGTTGAGGAACTCATTTGTGAAGTTCTGCTGTCAAAGCAAAACCACTGAGAGGAAAATGAAAACGATCAGATAACTACAGAACCACTGAAGATCTACGCCGGGGATGGATGCTGCCTTCACTTACAGTCAGGAAACTAAAACTCACAAACAAAGACTGAAACCGGCCCATCTAAAGCAGGTCGGAGGTTTGGGTTTGAGTCAAACATCAATCAGAACCGGTTCTGTTCTCCCTGCAGAAGAACTTTAAGGAGAGACAGAAACACGGAGAGCTGAAGCTGGAACTCTTTATTAAACGTATAAATACAGATTTCAGCAGAACAGAAACCTTCAGAGGTGGACTGGGGGGTCCGGGGGGGCTGAGGACTGCAGACGATGGAGGATCCACTCCTCAAAGCTGCTCAGAACCGCTGAGGTAAAGACAGAGGATCCACTCCTGACCTCTGACCCCCCCAGCAAGGCTCCCCCTCTGGAACCACAAACTGCTGGTGCAGATCACCTGACCAGGTGTACCCCACCCCCCTTACCAGGTAGATAATGACTGATCTGAAAGGACCCGTGAGCAGATCATAAACCAACATCTTTGACTGAAGGAAAACGTTCTCGAGGGCGGAGCCTCGGAGGTAGGAGTGGCTGAGGGCGTCGCCAGAGCGTGCCCAGGTGGGATTCTGCTGAGGACTTTATGGTTCCGTTCACTCCGACTCATCCAAACCTACAGGAGCTCCATCACTTTATTGCAAACGTCACGAGCCGTTCCGGTCTTCACCGGGATTATCGGGTCAGAACCGGAAGAACAGCTGGAAAAGAAACAAAAAAAACCCTCAGAAGTTCCAGGTGGAGACAAACAGGAAGTTCTGAGCTCCACCGACGCTCCACTGCTGACGGACTTCCTGTCCGACGTGCCGCAGCAGGAAAAGTGAAGCACAGACGTGGGGGAGGGGCTTGTCTAAGTGCTGATAGTCTCGGGGGTGCAGGAAAGTCCCCCCTCCTCCATGTTCTTCTGTACATCAAGACCGTCCCACCCCCGCCGCCCCTCTTGTCAGCCTCATCTCTGAGCGTGGAGCGCAGAGACGACGGCGGGCTGCTGGGGGCCGGCGGGCTGAGTCACGGGGGGCCACAGCGGAGTCTGTTGCATGTGGTGGAAGTGGTGGTGCAGGTGGTGGCCCGTGGGGGACGACGGGGGCAGCCAGGACGGCTGGTGGCCGGGGGGCGAGGAGGCCCAGAAGGAGCTGAAGCCCGCTGAAGATGAGGAGGCCGGGGGGGAGCACGCCATGGACGCCTGCGAGGGGGGGCCGCTGCTGGCACCGCACTCCGAAGCCCGCAGCTTGGAGAACATGGTGATGGCGTCCGGGAAGTTGGGCGGCGTGGCGGGGGTGTTCCTGGGGGTGCACATCTGTGAGAGGGAGAGAAGGCGTCACTCTATAACTCACGGGAATGTTTCCGGAAAAAGGGGCGGGCCAAAGATCAACCAGAAGACGGTTTCCTACAAAAACTTTTTCTTCCGTCAGAGAGTTCCATCTGCACTTCTCTCCTATCTGTGCTGAAGCAGCAGCAGGAAGAGCAGTTTTCCGTTTATTTCCTCATCAGACCGGCTCCTGTCTTCATCACAGTGATGACCCTACTGTACTTTTCCACCGCCGAGAACCGGTTCTGTCGCATTCTGCCTGTCGATGCCGCCCCACGACAGAACGGACGACGTGACAACATCGACTTAACGGATCAGTAACCCCGCCCCCCCTCCCCGACTGTCACTGATCCTATACTGATGTTTCCAACCAAAATCACGATCGCTGAGGAGATGGAGGATCATGACGGAGCCTCAGGTTCATCCTGCTCCTCCTGCCGGCAAACAGGAAGTGGCTCCAAGAAGACAAAACCCCATAAACAGCTGTCACTCATCCTATTGGTTAGAATAAATAACTTTTTAAACATCTTGATCAACTTTTTTTTCTTGTCTTTAGTTCAAGTTATAAACTGACCAATCAGATGCCTCATTTGAAAGTGGGCGGAGCCTGCTGGCCCCCACGTCCTCCGTTCAAAATGTTTTTACAGGTTTCGTGTAGCTCGCTTTAAAGTGGAAGGGGCGTGGCCTTCCAGAAAGCCCAGTCCTGATTGACGGGAGTGGTTGCCATAGAAACAATGACTCTGACCAATCTCTGCTGATCAGTAATTTTATACAGGATCAAAATGAGGCTGTAAAGATTTGCAAGTGCATGTTCACAGAAATCTGCCCAAAACATTTAGGTTTGCTAATGTGTAAAAAGGATCTAAAAAAGATTTAAATTATTTGTCTTTTTTAATAGAGCTAAATTGGGGCCAATATTATTTGATACCCAAATATAAAAAATATTGGTTTTTGGCCCCCAAAAAAGTAAAATGTCCAAAACTTTTTGCTTTTCTAAAACAAACTTTCACCATTTTTTTTAGCTTTTTTTTTTTTTTTTTTTTTTTTTTTTTGCAGATGCGAAGCAAAGAACGGCGTGCGAGCTCCAGAAGCTGCAATTGTGAATTCTGTCCTTGTCTTTTTTTACACCTGTCATTGGAGGGCCACAAATCAAACCGTCCAATCATAGGTGGCCGCAGACTTTAAGGTGGATTTCAGTGTTAACGTGACAGAGAGAAATGGAGACCGTATTGGCTGCATGAGGAAATCCTTAAATAACAAATGCAAATTTCAGATTCCTTTTTACACATTTGCAAACCTAAATCTTTTGGTCAGATTTATTTTGCAGTACGATAAACTTGATTTATCTGTGAACATGCGGTTGTGGATCTTTATGGCCTCATTTTTATCCCAGTTTCTGATTCTAACGTAGCAACGTTCAGATCGTGGAAAAACAGCGACTGAATTGACTTCATCCGGTTGCAGCTGAAGTAAACCACACTCACTCACTACAGGCTGAAGGCTCCGCCCCCTCCCCACAGACAGGAAGTGCAAACAGTCGAGTCAGAACTGAACGGATCCAAATTCTTCCTGCAGAAATGATGTCACCCAAAACAAAAACACACCCAGCAGCAGCCGCCTCCTCGGAAAAACACCTTTGTTTACCAATTCTTTACTGATTGTCTTTCTTTTAACAAAAACTTATTGAAATATTGCAGAAGTTTGTTGTTTTTTATACTTCATCGTTTTTGTTATTCTCTGCTCATTTCTATTTCATGTTTGTACAGAAATAAACCAAGAAAAATTAAAAGTCAGGAATCTCCACAGACCAAAGCAATCTAAACCTCAAACATTTAAACCTGAACTTTTCAGTTTCAGCGCCGAGTTTAAACCCGATTTCAGCTCGTTCTTCCTGACAGACGTGTGCTCCGCAGAGTTCCTGCGGCGGAAGACGGGATCGCGTGTCGTGGAGAGGAGCTGGAAATGCATTTACCATCTGGTGGTGTCCGGGGATGTTGGCCTCCTGGAAGAAGGAGCTTAACGCCGTCTGCAAAAGAGGCGGAGACAAGTTCAGAAGACGGCGTTCCTCCCCCGCGCTGTCCCGTCAGCGCTGCAGCATAAACAGTCTAACAAAGTCCAAATATATTTAAAAAATGTATATTTTTAAAGACAAAAATAGCCTTATTTGATGTAAAAACTTCAAAAGTGAATGTAAAACATTGATGTGTTTCATGATGCGTTCAGGGACTTTGAAAGTCAGAAATTCCTGCTGCTTTTACATAAATGAACCAAAAAAAAAAAAAATCAAGATTTCCTGCAATAAATCGCTTTAAGATTTCTGGCTGGTTTCTGTTTACGTGAACTTTGCTGAATCAGCAGAAAGTTTTCCTTCTGAGGGACATGTCAGACTGTTCCCGCGGCGACTGACAGACAGAACCTTCATCGTCTGAAGTCCACCTGTACGGAACTCTTCATCATCATCATCAGTTGTGGTGATTTCACGGTCTTTCACAGCGGAGTGGCGTTTGGCCTGGGCGCCACGGAGAGTGCGTCATACAGAAGTGTGTGTTTACAGCACAGACTGTTCCTCACAAATGAACGGACCCCCCCTCCCCCCTCCGGCGGTGTCAACGCCACGGCGAGGCGTGAAGCTGCTGCTCTTTGTGAGCTCACGTTTCAGGCTGAGATCACCTGGAACGAGTCAGCAAAGCAGGAGGCTCCGCCCCTTCCGGCGCTCGTTCAGAAAATTTCAGGTTGATCCTGAAGTCGGATCCAAACATCACGTTTGTGCGTCATGTACACAGTTCCTGTTTGGTTAACGGTTTCAGGCGAGTTCAGACTCGAGGCGGAAGATTGTTGTTATTTCCCATCAGAATCTGGGTGAAGGTTGAATTCCTGCGGCTCCGCCGTTTGTAAAGAAACCTGTAGTTTCTTTCTCAGGATTGAGTTCTGACAGTGATCCCAAATGATCCAGAAAGACCAAAGCCGCCCCGAAGTTCACCTACTTTACTCTGAACGTCAGTCAGGAGGAAGAATATGGAGCTAAACTGAGGCCATAAATATTTGAAACCCAAATAAAAGAAATATTTGGCCAAAAGAAAAGGAAAATATCTGAAACGATGTGCTATTGTAAAATAAAGGTAATTATTTTCAGCTTCAAATGTTATTTAGATTCCAAAACTTCAAGTTTCAATTTCAAGTTTTTTTCCCTTTCAACTTTTTTTCCGTTTTCGAATCTGAAAATTTTTGTTTCAACATGCCTCGTTGTGCTGCAAAGGGGCGGGGCTAACACAAAGGACTAATGAAAATCGATGAGAGAGGTAACTTCAGTCCCGGTGCATTCAGTGACTCTGACAACTAGGATTGTTGGATCTGAAAAGTCAGCAAAAGAAAAAGATGACTGGAGCTCCAATGGAGTTTAACCATTTAATCCAAGGACACGTATGTTTTTGATGCCTGTATGTAACACAATATGAACGGGCTAAAACACAGTTTTGTCCGCGATAAAACTTACGCCCATCTTGGGACAACTTCAGGCTATGACAGTACAGACTAAACAGCCATTTTCTGACCATAATTAGCACATTTTATATTTTTTTTCAATTTGTTTTATTTAGGTTTAATACTGGCCTCAGTTTAGCTCCATAGAAGAGCCCCTTCATCAGGAATCTGTCATGGAAAATCCCAACGACTTCATCCGACCTGAAGGGAAATATTTTCATCTATTCAGGCAGAAATAATGTCTGGACTTCATTCAGGTCCGTCTGTTGAGATGTTCACCGGGTCGTGAGATACAAACGTGTTTCCTCATATCTGTGTTTCAAAACAAAGCAGATCTGCTGACTTCCTGTTTCTGTCGGTCTGAACTGCAGGGATGTTTGAGTCTGGTGCCGCTGGGTTCTCCGTGTCCCGGTGACACAAACGTCTGCTTCAGAACCAGAACTATGTTCTCTTAATCTAGAAGTTGAGGTGTTCTCCAGCATCTTTGGGTGTGTCAGCTGTTCTGTGGGGTTTAAGGACGTCGAGGTCTGTCGACTGATGACATATCAACTCATATCAGGCGGCTGCTGCATTTTTGTCGTGGTGGGGAGAGAGAGGATCTTTGTTTTTGGAACAAATCTGCTGTTTTTGTTCTTCTGTTTGATCCCAAACCTTCTTGTTTTGCTGCTGATTACACGTTTGTGTCTGTAGATTCTGTTATCACACCACAGCAGCAGGGCCCTCCTGATAAACAAAGAGCTGTTGACATCTGCCCACATGACCTCTGCTGAGAGAACTTCCAGAGCTGCAGAACTTCTTCTGGACCTTTGAGATGACGATCAGACCCAGCAAGGGTGAATGAGTTCAGGGCGGGAACAGCTGGAAGGACGAAGCTCTTAATCAGCCTATAATTAACCGAGCGGGTTTGGATCAAAGTCACGCGGTGACCTCCTTATCCGCTTCCGGACGCGCGAGCTCGGATCGGGTGAAGCTCATCTGGGGTGATCCGGGCTGTCGGAGTCAGAACCCCCGGACTCTGGGTCAGTCAGAGGCCCGGGGCGCCGTCAGAGTCCGGGTTCTTCCGCCGGCAGCTTTCAGAGGAGCGAGGCGGAGAATGTAAACAAAAGCGGCCATTGAAGGAAGCTCCACGTCCTCGCGCTGCTAGCCGCGCTAATGCTAGCTCCTGGAGCGCGTGGCCGCGGACCGAAACAACCAAAACAAACCCCCCCGACTGGTTTCAAACTGCCAGAAGGTGTATCGGTCACGCGTGGGAGGGTGTCCAGCATCCACTCACCTCAAACTGCCAGTGGGCCGCCTGCAGGAGCTGCTTCGCCTGATCCGCGGCGCAGCCCGCCGTCAAAACAAACTGGTTGATCATCACTTGATGCCGGAGTTCGTCCATATTCACCGACATGGCTGCGTCCCCCGCAACGCCAAGCTGCGTATGTGCCCAAAAAACGCAAAAATAAAACAAAACTGTCCCCTCAGATCAACCGCAGGAGATCTCCGCCTGACTGTCCGCCTCCTGCCGCAGCCCTCAGCACCAACAACAATATTTTCATGTCACCACCAACAACAAAGGAGAGCTCGAAGCTGATTGGTCCGCGGCGAAGTGAGACTGTAGTGAAACACGCTGATTGGCTACTGTAGAAAACAGTTTAAACTGGAGATGCGTTTGTTTTGTTGTTGCGGTGCAGCATTGCTGAGAGGAGTCGAACAGAAAAGTGAGAGATATGGATCCCGCCCGCGGCGGTTGTCCGATGTGAAGACTCACGCGCCGTTCTTCACGTCCGTTACGCTGACGTCACGTGTTTGGTTTATTTAGCGTGAATTCATAGAGTTGATTGGCTGGTTTTTCCTGGCAGATTTGTAAACTGCGCAAAGGTAAACACTGCCCGCAGATCTATTGTTAATATGAGCGAATGTATTAATATTCAGTTTTATTTAAATGAATATATTTATTAATATTTATTTCATATTTATTAATTTTTATTTGATTTTAAAATAAAATATTAAATATTATGTTAATTATGTACGCATGAATAAAGCTATACTGAGTATAAATTACTTAAATTGATTTTTTTAAAATAACATTATATACTTTTATTATTTATATTTTATGTATTTTTTAATGAACATCACCCTACCCACACACTGCAAATAAAATTAGCCTAGGGCTAAAATCTGATATATTTACATTGTTTTTTTTTTATTATTATGTTCCTTTCTTAATAAATAAATGCTCAAATTAAAACAATTTCATTTAACAAATAAATACAAACTATAATAAACAAAAACATCAATATTCATTATTTCCCACCTGTATATAGACAAATACAAGCTTTTCAAAGTAAATTATTGATATGTTGCAGCTTTCTCATTCAGGTGAAATATTTCCCCCAAAGATGAAGATGAGTTTGTGTTCCTGGCACCTTTTGTTCCTGAGGAAACGTGATCGTTCTGCGTCTGGATGGATGCAGCGTTCTCCTCCTCATGGAGCAGCTCTAATCTTCTTATCCCGTGAGAGCTCATCGTCGCTCCTGCCAGCCGACTGAATAATTCAGCAGGTGAACACACAGGACACAGCAGGACATGCATTATGGATTGTTGGGAGGATGACACTCTTTGATATTTGTACATTGTTTTTTGAGTTTTCTGTTTTGATTTCCTCAAATGAATAAATAAATAAATAAGAAAAAACCCAGTTTTTGACCAAGTTTTTAAAAAGTTTAGCTTTCTTTTCACGGCAAAAAAATATTACATATTTAGGATGAATCACCTGAGTTTACTGTAGAAATCTTTTATTTCTACGGTAAACTCAATACTTGAACTCATAAAACTTTTACAGTACATGTTTATGAGTTTTCGTTGACCTAACGCTGTGACACTTTTGGTTGATTGATTGATTGATTGATTGATTATGTTTATTTCAAGCATAAATTGTGAGAAATAAAGTACAAAACACAAATATTTCCAACTCATCACAGAAATAATGAAATGCATTGATTCTAAAATAGAAAACAAACAAACAGAAACACACTTATGTCACATTTGACTCATTAAATGTTGTAATTATTAACTAGAGTCAGTAGAGTTTAATGGATTGCTTGAAAAGGAGTGGGTAGTAATACTTATATAATCCCACTTCTACTTAGTTACATACAGTTTTGGATAGTTATGTAATCGGTTCTGATCAGATCAAATGCAATTAAAAAAAACATATTCCCAGTAGCAAAGTGAAGAGCTTGTTGATTATTGATTAATCTCATAAAATGTTATTTCATGATTTTAGTGAACAGTAACATCAATCACACATCATGTAACACATATATAAAATACTCCTTGATTATCATCAAAAAAGAATTTCATATCAATCCAGAAATCAGCCTTATACATTGAAAATCAAGTTTTAAAGTAACAATAGAGTGCTTATTGGTCATTCTCTAAAGGAATTTTCACATATTTTCAGTAAACATTTATAATTCGCACTATATGTGATAAAAATTGATTATCATTAGAAAAATAATTGTATTAATCCAGCAATCATTGATACATATTTCTGATCAGGTAAAGACATTTTCTGAATCCTGGATAATTATTATTTTTTTATTTTTTCATTAAATGTAACAAATTCCGGTTTTTATAACTAAGCTTTTTTAATCCTACTAAATATTTAAATGAAGCCTTCAGGTTTTATTCAAGTAACTCGTAAAAATGAATGAAATTAACCTTATATCATCTAAATTGACAGACAGACTTCAGCAGATCCAGCAAACAGTCTAAATCACATGTCAAAGTCAAGGCCCAGGGGCCGGATCCGGCCCTCCAGGTAATTTATTTTATTGTTATCAATGGATTGATGTTATCTTACGTCTATTTGCAACTTGTATAATTTTAACAAAGCACATTTTTATGGAGCGTAAAATGTTGAAAGTTATTTAAAGTTTAAGTTGATTTAATCTGGAATAATATTCCTGCCTTTTTATTATTCATAATTATGGTAAAAAGTTACAGTTTAAAAAATTTAAATATTAGCATTCTGATAGCTTTTTGGACTATTTTTACATTTACTAAGATTGTTGGGATATTTTGGAGTTTAGCTAATATTTCAGCTACATGCTAGCTGTTTTTTGAAGTTTAGCTATTTTGTTTTGGCTAACCTTTTTTTTTGGTTTTAGGCTAATTTGGAATTTAGATAGCATTTTAGCTGGCAGTCAACTTCAATGTTTTCAGCTATCAGCTTCAGTGTTTTCAGCTATCAATTTCAGCATCTTCAGCGGCAAAATTCAGCTTACAGCATTCACACTAGCATTTTCGCGGGTAATGCTCTCATAAATAGTTCATAATTTTGTTAAAAAGTGACGGTTTTAAAATTGTAACGTTTTATTTTTAGTGTTCCATAAATGTTTATCCTGTTCGGCCCACTACCTCAGGCCTGTTTTGGATTTTGGCCCCTTTGTGATTGAGTTTGACATCCCTGGTCTAAAGACTGCAGACAGTGATCAAGTCACAGCTGGACTTTGACTCAAAACACACAGAGGTGACGCTTTAAAGGAGGTCAGCTTCAGCAGAAGCAACGAGGGTTTAAAGTTTCTCCTCCAAACAATCAGGATGACAATATTTAAATTCTTGGAAGAACAGAAGAAGAAACTGAATAGGAGGAGCCTCCAGGTGTTTGTTCTCCTGATCAAACCTGTGATCTCTGGCGCCCTCTTGTGTCCATCAAGGGTAACTTCAGTAGCTCAGGTTCTTCAGCTGTAGCTTGACTTTCATCAAACACATTTTTCCTGATATGTTTCAGTTCTTCATTTTTTTTATCTTTTGCATCAGTTTTTGGTCTTTTGAAACATCTTTATTTTTTTACCTGATCATTTAGTATTCATAGAATGATTTAGATTCTCCCATCGTTCTTCTTTCAGGAACCATCTCTCTCGTCACTTTGGAATTGAAAGTTTGATTTTCTGAGAGTTTATGCTTTTATTTTGGAGGAGGAGTGGGGAGCAGGCTGGACATCCTCAGCTGTCAGCAGCACACGGCGCTCCTCGTCAGGCTTTGATTGGTTTACAGTTGATTCGTGAGGATTGGAAACCACTCAGCCACTCTAATAGAACGTTATGAGTTAAATCTTTTGATGTGGGCTTTCCCATTGAATATAAGAGCATTCCTTCGAACCAAAGACCAACATTTGGAGAGTTTGGAACTCGTTAAACCCCCAGAAAAAAAACTAATTAAAAAATTCAATCTAAAATGTATGTGTTTTTAAATCATTTTGACTTCCATCTTAGCTAAAAGCAAAAGCAGAAGTGATGATCTTCCAGGATGGCCTCGCGGGGCCCCGTTCCTCTGAGGACCAACAGGCTGATTAAAACGGAAGCTCCATGGAAACCAGCGGACCAATGGAGGAGCTTGAAGCTGTTTACGCGGGGAGGGAGGGGGGGCGCCGTTTCTATGGTTTCCGGACAAACCTCCTGGACCAGGTATTAAACTGCTGACACCCGCGCGCAGAGGAGCGCAAGCAGCGCAGGAGCGCACGGATCACGGCTTTGTCGGTCGGGCGCGCGGCGCGCACACTCAGGATCAGCCGGTTTGGAGTTTAAAGTTGGTTTTTTTTGCGAGAAAAACAGCAGATAGGAGGTAAGTCTGGATAATTGCTTTTTAATATAATTACTCAATCGAGCTGATGTAAACTGACATCTCTAAATGACAAAAATATTTACATTTACAATAACTTCAATAAAAACGATCAATTGGTTTTATTTATTTTAATTATCAATGTTTTTGTGAAGATGCGTTGGAAATCTCCACAATCTGACAGAAAAAAGTATATTCAGCCCATTTTGTTAAACGTTTTTAACATCTTTTACGCATCAGAATCATTAATTGGGTTTGGAGAGGAGCTCGTGCGCGCTCCTATCTGCGTCATAACGCACAGGAAAGTTCTGGTACTGAAGAAATTCAATTGATTGAGGTTTTATTCTGACGCGTTTAGAGGAGAACCTGCCTCTGATGTTCATGCTGGTCTCCTCAGGAGGTGGAGGAGCGCGCCATGCTGTCTCTGAGCTGCGCAGACCCCTGGCCCGAGGGCTCGGTGGTGCTGGAGGAGGAGGTGGTGACCGCCGCGGCGCAGGCGGAGGAGCGGGACGCCTGCATCAGCAGCAGCTGCGGCTCCGACAACCTGGACGACAGCCTGACCAGCCTGCAGTGGCTGCAGGACTTCTCCATCCTCGGTGCCAACGTGCCTCAGCACGCGCACCAGCAGCCGCACCTCTTCGGGCAGCAGCTGGGGGCGGACGCGCCGGCCTCCCCCTTGGCCGGAGACCCCGCGTCCATGGGGATGCCCCTGACCCCGGGGAAGCCCACAGCCGCGGCCTACAGCCGGATGCAGCCGCTGACCGGCGTCGTGACGCACGGACTGTGCCCGGACGCGGATTACAGGACGGACGCGCGCGTCAAGCCCCCCTTCTCCTACGCCACGCTCATCTGCATGGCGATGCAGGCCAGCAAGAAGAGCAAGATCACGCTGTCCTGCATCTACAAGTGGATCACAGACAACTTCTGCTACTACCGCCACGCGGACCCCACCTGGCAGGTAATTCCACTCTGACATGAGGATGAAACAGAGATTCTGCGGGATCTGTTTGAGGTTCATTTGATTATTTGACTCTGGAGGAGCAGAATTCCCCTCAGGAATGTTCCAGAAAAGGTTCATTTTGTTGGATGAATGATTGATGGAGCCGTTAGCTCACACTTAAGAGCTTTCTGTTTTTGTAAGTCGGCTCTTGGGGTCAGATAATATTTAACAAAGGTCACTTCTCACTTCTCTGCTTGGACTTCACGGAAGAAGTCCAGGATGAATGCTGACTGAACCTTTTGTGTGTTTCCACTTCCAGAACTCCATCCGGCACAACCTGTCGCTGAACAAGTGCTTCATCAAAGTCCCGCGGCAGAAGGACGAGCCAGGCAAAGGGGGCTTCTGGAAGATCGACCCTCAGTACGCCGAGCGCCTCCTCAGTGGCTCCTACAAGAAGAGGCGGATGCCCCCGGTCCAGATCAACCCCGCCCTGCAGAGCCGACTCCACATCAACCTGCAGCCGGGCTCCAGAACCGCCTGCACCCTCAGGGACGGCCTGGACGTCAGCCCACAGGCCCAGGGCCTCAAGGAGGAGCTGGAGGAGGTGACCATCGCTGACCAGAGCTGGAACCCCCGTCTGGCTGAGGGGACGATGCTGGGGGCCTGGCCGGTGGTGAGAGGAAGAGGGGGGCAGAAGAGGAAGCAGTTCGGATCCAGAGGCGCTGCCAAAGTCCCCCGGTGCTCCAGTTCCCCCCTGCTGTGCAGCGAGGAGCAGAAGGAGGTGGGACCCCTGAAGGGCGACTTCGACTGGGACGCCCTGCTGGACTCGGCGCTCAGCGGCGAGCTCAGCCTGGATGAAGAGGGGCCTCTGAGCCCCATCCTGACAGGGAGGGGGGGCCAGGTTTCCGGTGGCGAGGCCCCTGAGGGGACGACGGCCAGTCCGAGGAGGAACGGGTCTGACTTTGATGAGGAGACCTTCCTCGCCACCGCTTTCCTGGAGACTCCCTGGCCAGGAGAGGAAGAGGAGGAGCAAAGTCAGGGCGACTTCCTGTGCAACTCCAACCTGGATCAGCTGTTTGACCTGGGAGACTCTTTACATCCCGGCGGGCAGATGGACCCCCTCCTCTGAGGCAGCTCCAGCCCTCATCAGATCTACAGGGAATATTTTTTAATCAGACTCGACTCTGGTTCTCCTGGAAAAGTGTTTCAGTTTCGATGAATCCTCATGAGAAAAAAGACGCCACGACCAGACGCTGACGCGAAACTGTGAAATCAAACCTGAAACCAGCCTGGACACACCAGAAACAGGAAATTATGGAGATAATCTCTGAGATTACGAGTCCAGACCCAGTTCTCCTCTTCATCCCAGCCAGCAAAGCCAAGTGGACCCAAACGGTTTGGTAGAAAATGTCGATCTCCATTAGGTTTCTGTCGTGGTTCCACCTGAGTTTGACCTCGTTGACTCAAGTGGGGATTCAGTGGGTTAGCTTGCTACGCTAACCAGCTGCCCAGTGGACAGCGTAGCATGCTGGTGAGCTCTGCTGTAACAAGCTAGCAATCTCCTCTGTTTCGAGGTAGTAAGGACGCTAGCATGTTACACTGTATTGAGCTAGCAAGCTCTGCTGTAACAAACTAGCATGCTCTGCTATTTTGAGCTAGTGAGCTCTGCTGTAGCATGCTAGCAAACCCCTCTGTAGAAAGTTAGCCAGCTCCTCTGTAGCAAGTTAGCCAGCTCCACTGTAGCATGCTAGTGAGCTCCTGTGTATTGAGCTAGCGAGCTCTATTGTAACTTGGTAAAGAACTCCTCTGTAGTGAGCTAGCGAGCTCCGGTGTGCCATGCTCTGTCCACCAAGTGGCTGGCTAGCATAGCGAGCTAACATACTGAGTGTCCACCTAAGTCAATGTGTGCAAACACTGATGGTTCCACATCTTTTAAACCATATAGGTCCATTCTTGCTGGCTGGGATGTTTTCACTTCAAATACGATCATCAGTTCATCGTCTGCGTAGAGTTTTAGTTCTGTCTCTTTAAGAACCCCCCTCCCTCTAAGCCCCTCTCTCCTGATTGGTCAGCGTCCAGTACTCGAAGGATGTTGGACAATTCCACTTGAATCCAAAGTTTTGAACCGACCACATCCGGATTGACAAGAATCTGTGGACCTGAGAGATCCGTGCTCCTCCCCTTTTCCTGTTCTGGTGTGATCAGGCCTTCAACACGTTTACATGTTTCACAAATTCTCAGAAGAAGACTCGTCTGAAGACATGAAGCCGAGTCGGTCTTCCTCTGCTCACAGGTCCTCGCCGTCACTGCGGCGTTCCGCTCAGAAGACGAGACGTTTGCCAAAAGCCCCTCTGGAGTGTTTCTGTCCATCTCTGCATTTTTATATCCACCCTTTTCTGATTTTTTCCATCCTGCTGTTTGTTTGGAAACGTTGGTCTCACTTTCTAGCTGATAGAATTCAAAGTTGTTGGTTCGGATGTGAAGCAGCTGGAGGCGAAACTCTCTTGTAGAAACGCGGCTCGTCAATGAATACCTGACCTTCCATGTGCCAAGAGCAGCGGCGGGACACGGCGGCAGATTTGAGGTTTCACGGCTGGGAGCGCCGCGGACCTTCAGACGGAAGTTCAGCCGTCAAACCTTTTTCAGGCGTTTAAAGCTGCAGGACTTTGTGTTTGTGACAACGTCACACCATGGAAGCAGATGTTCACGTTAGACGCTGTTTTCTCCACTTTACTTTTCAAATAAAAGAGTTTTCTTCTGCTTTAGTCAAACTGAGATAATTTTCCATTTTTTTAAGTTTGTGTTCGACATTCCGGTTCCTAGAGGATGAAGATGTTCAGACTGTCACTCATTTACAAAAATATTTTCAGTTCCTGCTCATCAGCTGTGAAAACTTTTCATTATTTCCCCATATTTTTCCTTTTCCGAGCAGAAACTTTATCTTTACTAAACATTAACATTATTTAGTTTTGTATTTTTGCGCTAATTTAATGTTTTTGCTTCCATTTATTCAGCAGGACATTTTGTCTTTTCAAGAATAACTTTCTCTGTATCCTCTTTTAAACTAAAATAAATGTAGTTTCAGTTTCAATCAAAACACTTTTTTTGTTTTTTTCCTTTCTTAGGAGTTGTTTTTATTTTCATCAACATTGTTCATTTTTAAACCACAGTATTTTTGTCTTTGAATAAAATGTTGTGACCATCTTTGTTGTGTTTAAGATCTAATGTCAAAGTCGCACATTAAATCGCACAGGTGGGTAAAATCCAAAACACACCTTAAGTCGCGAACGGGATAAACATTTATTGAAGACTCTAGAGATAAATTTTTAAAACTTTAAAACTGTAACTTTTTAACATAATCATGAATAATAAAAAGGCAGGAATATTATTCCAGAATAAATCAACTTAAACCTCAAATAACTTTAATATTTTACTCTCCATAAAAATAAATATTGTCAAAATTATACAAGTTAGAAATGAGTGTAAGATAGCATCATTAATAACAATAAAACAAAATGATCTGGAGGGCCGGATCCGGCCCCCGGGCCTTGACTTTGATATGTGCTGTAAAGGTTGAATCACTCGTTTGTTTTCTGTTTTAAAGGATTTTTTGTGACGTTTTGACTCAAAGTTTACAAAAGAAAATTTTTAATTTTTCTTTTGATGTTGATTGTGAATATAGAATTATTATTTCTAAGCTCTTCTTTTGTGAATTCACCAAGAAGTTAAAGACTCACTTAGATGAAAATGGTGTTTTAGTGTTTTAAACATCTTCTTGTGGATTTTTTCTGATGACGGAAAACAGATATAAAGAAAATTAAGCTTAAAATTGCATTTCTGAGTATTTCTTATTCAGATTGTTGTGAATTTGGAGCAGATAAAATAATACCTTTTGAAAATGATTGTAGAAAATAAGCTGGGCGGGGCCACTAGCTCCCAGCTCCACCCCATTCTGACTCATCCACTTGCAGACAAATAGATCCGTGAACGTCTTTGTTTTCCTGGTCTGAAGTGGAATCTGGATCAGAACTGTTTGGGGGTTATGATGGACTGTAAGCTAGTGGGAGATCATATAACCAAATGGATGATGACTGTGAAGGTCCACGCCAATTGAAGTCCTGCTGCTCTGCAGAAACTATGTCCTGAAAACGACAGATTTTATGATTTTAGCTAAAAATGTTATGATCATAATTTAAAGACGATGATTGGCTTAAGGAACAAAAATGTAACAGTTTGTTAAAAACCTCATCTGATGAACCGAAACTCTGACCTTTGATCTTCGTTTGTGTCTGTTTGGTCTTCACTGCTCAAGATTTTTTTTTGTTTTTATTCTGTTTTCTGCCTGGCGGGAGATTTACGTCTTTTCCCGCTCATCGCCATGACCATACGGTGGTGGTAGCCATGGGGGGGCTGGTGTCTTTTGTCTGTTCTCAGTCAGACTCTTGTTCTCTGCGGGTCTCGGACCTGTGGAACCTCATTAGGTCGGTGTGGGGTCTAATGGGTACCAGTGTCCCACAGCCCCATATATCACCCCCCTCCTGCAGATTAGCCGGTTCATAAACAGCTACAGGAGTCAGAGGACTGAAGAAGCGGCGCCCCCACAGATCCTGGATGACACGGATACGGCTCTGCAACACGACTCCCCCCATCATGGAAACCCAACACTCCCTGGAAGAGCAGGATCCTGTCTTTTCAATCCGGGCAGGGCTGGTTTTTTATCCTGGAAAGGGGAGCTGATGTTCACCCCCCCACCCCTAAGCTGGAGCCCCCCTGCAGGCCCCCCGGACCGCCAGTACCTGCTGGACTCAGCTCTCCAGCTGGACGGCAGGGCTCTCGATTAATGCGGCGGCGCTGTCAGATGAGAGGCCGCGGTAACCCGATGCGGGTTGTGCTGCTGACGGACGCAGGTAAGAGGAGCCGCTGAAACGTGAAGCTTCAGAGCTGCTTCCAAACAGAAACGCTGCAAACTGAAAGTGATAAACGCCAACACCTGCAGCGACCGCCATGATGAGAAAGCCACGGATGAGGGGTCATCTGGAAGGATGTGGGCGATTCCAGATGGTTTCTATATCATCCGACTGAAGCTCAGATTAAAGAACAATAAATAAACTTTAATGTGGTCAAAAAAAACAACAAAAACTCCCAATTATTATGCTAGATAAGCAACAGAGGGAAAACATCATAGCTACAGGTGTGAAAGCTCACATGAACTTCTGATTTCTGGTCTCTTTGATAATCGAGTCAACTGACTGTATATAAGAACTGGACTCAGTGAGTATGATATCATCCAAAGAAAATAGTTTACTTTTGGCTCCAACCAAATCAAGTCATTTTTGATGCCATGTTGGAGCCGGACGTCAGTAATCAGTTCTAATGAACTCCTGCCGCTCAGCAGAAACTATGTCCTAGAAAACGACAGGTTTTTTGATTGTAGCTAAAAACAGCATAATCAGAATGTGCTAGATGCACAACCTGCTTCCGCATTCGGTGCATGACGGCTCAGTCATTTCCGGTTGGGGCAGTGGACCATTGTTGTCATGGAAACAGCGGAGTATTTGGAGTTTATAGGATCCTTTTGAAGCTACTAAGAGTCACTATAAACAATGTTAGCTGCATTGTTCATCTTTCTAGCCAAATACTCCAAAATAAAAACACAAAAAATGATTTAAATTGCATTTATCGTCCCATAAAGCAAACTTCAAAGATAACTTGCTAAAGCTGATGTTATTCTCACGTATTTTAAGTGCATCAAAGCTAAATGTTGTTACTGGTCGCACGTATTTAAAGGGGTCATACCATGAAAATTCTAATTTTTGAGGTTATAAATGCATTTTACTGTTCATTTCTTTCTATAAAGAACCCCAAAGCGGTATTTTGATCCGTTCATGCATTTCAGAGTAATCCTCTAAAAACCTGCACTGTCTGCAGCAGCCCCTCCCATACCCATGAAAACGAGCGGTTGGAAACGTGCTGACGTAAGATCGATGCCAACATCTCCCTCCAGGAAGAGTTTCTGGAATTTTTCCACTGAGCTGGTGATGATCAGCAAAAAAACTTTCATTTTAGATGCAGAATACCGTATATCTTCCAGTTGTGTTCTGTCTTCAATAAATTGCAGCTCAAACAGGTGTTCGTTAGTCTAGTTCCTTTAAGACTCCTCCCACTCCAGTCGGGAAAAGTCGTGCAGACGCCGCGTGTATTTGTGCTATGAACCAGTGTAGTGATGGCTGGGCCTACTAAAGGCAGATATACACTATATGCATCCATCTTTAAAAAGTTTAGATGATTTTCGTGGGGCAGGTGGAGCCTCAGAAATCGAGTCGATTTACTTCCGGGTAGGAAATAAACTCAGGAAAATAACAAATATTTCATGAATAATTTGTATTTTTTAGTGTTCCAAAGGTAATATATGATCATAAATATGGATATAGTTCACTCTGAAAGGCTTAAGAAAATCATGGCATGAGCCCTTTACTGTTAAAGTGGTTGTGTCCAAATCCCCCCCTAACTACTAAGAAACTACATGGTGCCCTGCGTTTTAAAGCTAATTCGGATTTCACAAAGTGAAATCCAATAAAAGCAAACATTTTATTTCTGACTCTGCTGTGTTCTGATGGTGAAAATGTGGATGGTTTATTCAAAAATTGCATTTAAACATGTTTTTTTGTTTGAATTTGCTCCACCGCAATGCATTGTGGTCTATATCCGCTAATCTAGTGACCATCGATGCATGCTAGTTTTTAGCAAAGACTTCTGGGAAATTTCGCGCGCACTCGATTTGGAATTAGTAGATTCGGACAGCTCTAGAAAATGCCGTATGCTCTATATACCGATTAGGCGGGGAATTCGGACACAACCATTAGCTGTCATGTAGCTAGCGCGCGGAACGCAGTGAGACAGCCATAATCAGGAACCATTTGGCGTTTTAACCAAATCCTAATCATATCATAACCTCCCTCTGGATCCATGCGGCCAAGTAAAAGCTCAGCAGTAGCTGCACATATTTAGAAAATTACGTGCGACAAGCGTTGTCACTTTTCAAGAGGGCTAATGCTAACTAGCATGATATCTAACTATCGCTGTCTTTATCTTTATGACCTATTAGTTGTGCTTCCCTGCAGAGTCTTTCTACGTTTTTGTCAATGTCATTTTGCTTTATGAGTTAATGTAAGTTTTCAACACTTAACACGATAATTCCAGTAGATTCTGAAGGAGAAAAACGGCTCACGCCGCTTTTCTCCTTCAGAATCTACTGGAATTATCGTGTTAACGAGTGAAAATAATGTCAAAGATTTTGTGTTTAAGCGTCACCAGCGACACCTCAGGTGTTAAAGGGTTAACTTTCAGTTGATCCTGGTCAGATTGTGGGTTTTGTCTCTTTTGTTACACCTGTGTCAGAGTTTACACGGTTCAATAACATACGAAGCATAAAGCACGGTGGTGGAAGGATAATGATTAGATTTTGTTTTGAACCCTAAACTGCTCAGAATGGAAGAATATTCAGCAGAAAAAGTTGTGAAGCAATAAAAACGTCAAGTTTCGGTTTTCTCCGACTTTCTGACTGTTAAAAGCTGAACCAGAAGAGAAAAAAACAGTTTCGATTTCTGGACTCCACAAAGGCAGATAATTGAGGTGACAGGAGGGAAAGCCTCCACATTATGTCCAGGCTCAGACGGATGTTCTCTCCGTTCTCAGGAGCAGCTCTGCGGTCGGATCCGACTCTCTTTGTTGCCCCACAACCCGGCTTGGCATTCCCGGACGCCCTGAAATCCTAAATGAGAGATTCCCTGGAAGTTGAAGCTTATCTACAAGATGGGAAGCAACAGGGAATACATCTTTTTTATCTCCCAGCTAATGAAAGGCCCGTCTCCGGGGTGACTGCTGGTACCATTGTCATGTATTGCTGGGGGGGAAGGGGGTGTTACGCAGCCCTGTGGGCTCCATCGGGGCTGAAGATGCACGGGGAGCTCGGACCAAGCCCAGGATTTATTGCAAAGCCGGTTTTGTGAAAGTTCAAGTAACTTAACAAAACGAGGCTCCGCAGCCTCACAAACCGCTCCACCCCAGGAGGCGGAGGAGGAAAAACCAGCTCTGTTAAAATACCGACTCCACAAATGTAACCACGCAGGAGGAACCCGGGATTCAGCCCGGCTCGTCTTTATGTGAAACCTCCGCAGAATCTTTGCTCCCCAAAGATGAGAAGATGTTGAAAATATGTTCCAGCATCTGTGAAACTCCATCAGTGGCATCTTTTATCTCTGAACACCAAGCAGGGAGACCATCAAACTCATGTGTCAGTGTTAAGGCCCGGGGGCCGGATCCGGCCCTCCAGGTAATTCTATCCGGCCCTCCAGATCATTTTATTTTATTGTTATTAATGACCCAATGTTATCTTGGGCTTATTTCTAACTTATATTATTTTGACAAAATATATTTTTATGGAGAATAAAAAAAAATATTGAAAATTATGTAAGGTTTAAGTTGATTTATTCTAGAATTGTATTCCTGCCTTTTTATTATTCATAATTATGTTAAAAAGTTACAGTTTTAAAGTTATAAAAAAAAATGGCATTCTGCAGCTTTCTTGACTGTTTTGGCATTTACTAAGATATTTCCTGAGACTATTTTGGACTTTAGCCAATATTTCAGCTACACGCTAGCTGTTTCGGCTAACTTAGGCTTTTTGATACGTTTTTTAGGCTGTTTTGGGGTTAGGTTAAATATTTACATGCTGGCTGTTTTGGTTAATTTGGGCTTTTTTCCAGTTTTTTAGGCTAATTTGGCCTTTAGCTAATATTTTATCTGGCTATCAGCTTCAGCATTTTCAGCTATTAGCTTCAACGTTTTTAGCTATAAATTTCAGCATCTTCAGTGGTCAAATTCAGCTTACAACATTCACACTACCATTATTGCAGGTAATACTATATATCTAGTTCATATTAATGTTAAAAAATATGGTTTAAAGTTTTAAAAATGTAGTTTTAGAGTGTTTATCCTGTTCGTCCCGCGACCTCAGGTGTGTTTTGGATTTTAGCCAGCTGTGCGGTTGAGTTTGACACCCGTGATTTATGTAAAGGCAAAATATGATCCATCTTTTTCCCCAGAAAGATAATTGGAGTTAAAATGGCCTTCTGTTGGTGGAGTGATCAACCTCTGATTGGAATATTGCAGGTTCAATTCTCACCTTGAAGTGTCCTTGGGCAAGACACTGAACCCCAAAAATCATGTAATGTTTCCTTTATGGATTTTTTCAGATCAGATTTCTTCAAATCAACATCTTAGTTTCATTCCCCAAATACCAGTTGTGGCCCCGTTTAGACCGGTCCATAAAGAAATGGTCTCATTTAAACCGTTCCATGGACTAAAAAAAGTTGGGGACCACTGTCCTAGA